>NW_027397065.1:41606987-41732199 GCF_003265705.2 Callorhinus ursinus
ACTCCAGCAACCCTCAGTTTGTTTCCTGAGATTAAGAGTCTCTTATGGTTTGCCTCCCTCTCTGGTTTTGTCTTGTTTCATTTTTCCCTCCCTTCCCCTACAATCCTTTGCCTTGTTTCTCAAATTCCACATATCAGCATAATACCCCCAGTTCCATCCACATTGTTACAAATGGCAAGATTTCATTTTTTATGGCTGCATAATATTCCATTACACACACACACACACACACACACACACACACAATACACACACACACCACATCTTCTTTATCCATTCATCTGTCGATGGACATTTTGGCTCTTTCCATAGTTTGGCTATTGTGGACGTTGCTGCTCTAAACATTGGAGTGCAGGTGCCCCTTTGGATTACTACATTTGTATTGCATTTTAATAAGATTTCCAGATCATTTCTGTGCATGTTATATTTGAGAAGTACTGCCCTGTCCTTTTAGCCAATAGGTCTTTGCCTCTTCTATGTTACTTTAGGACTTAGGGCTCATGCATATGGAAGAAACAGGGTTGAGTAGAGGGCAAGAATCCTGGTAACCATAACTCAATCTAGTTTATATGGTTCTAGACAGAACCATATAGGGAGTCACATAAGGGCTCCAAAATGTCAGTTGCCACTGTTGCTGTGGGTATTTTTATTATTATAATACAATTGTCATCATTATTATTATTTATTATTAATGATTTCTCTTACCTGGAGCATCAGTTTAATTGCTTGAGCTCTACAAACATAAGGAAGCTTAAGAAACACATCATGGAGTCAAGCTTATAGGAACAGCCACCAGAGCACTCTGCTTCCATACAAAAACAACAAATACTGAGTTTTCCAAAGAAATCCAAAAAGAGAAATTATCTTTAGAGCACAAAATCTGACATTTTACTTGATTATTATCAATTTCATATCCTTTTACAAAAGATTTGAATTTGAAAATGCTAATAACATAAAAAATAGGTTATCTTTGATGTGGGGATTGAATGCCAGGCCATGCCGCTTGGTAATCAAGTCTGACCTAACCCTAGGCCGATTATTTTGAGCTTTAAGGCTGAGAAATGATTTGATAGCAAAACATTTGTGTCTAGCAGTCCATCTAAAGAGGAGAGTAAAGAGTAAGATGCAATTAAGGAGTCAGAGCAATCACTCAGAGTGTCTTTGGAATACTTTCTTTGCTGAATTTAAAGAGTCATAGCTGACAAGTGAGTTTCTCTCTCTCTCTTTTGAAAAATCCCCGTAACTAATTGGTATTGACTGTATTCAATCTTGCACCTTTGCACAACATACAGGACTCTGTATGGAGGGGCGTCCCTTCTGACTGTGGACTGATAGACTTCTAATTGTGGTCACTGAGTTAGTCAATGAGATAAAAGCTTGCTTTCTTGTTGCACATTTGGTCGTGCTACTTGCCTGAAATATTTGTCTGCCCTAAAAGGCAATCTGATCTCTGTTGTTATTGCAAATGTTTTTCTTCCCCTCTGGAAACTTTTGGGGGGAAAAAAATTTTTAATCCACTAAAGAGCAAGATATGGTTCCAAGGGACTATGTGCCTTCTCAAGTACTTACCTGGTTTGGGAGGGAATGTAATAAAGCACCCTAAATTGCGTGAATAGCTCCAGCATTTTATGAAATCATTACACTGTATGAATATTTTTTATATCCTGAGAAACAATGTGTCTGGTCAAATAGGTGTGGGAAATGCCAGGGGCAAGTAATATTAAGCAAATTCTATATTGAGGGATATCTTAAACTGTACTGTGCTAAATGTTTGTGATTACAAGAGGCTGCCCAAAATATGCAGGTACTCCTAAATATATTTACTGTAGAGCCCTTTTGCATGAAGCACATCATAGGATTAGTGTTCCCCTGAATGTAAATTAAGTTTTAATTATAGTTACTTATATACTGATAACAGTAACCACATAAAATTTTAAATACTAATAGGAGAGTGACATGCTAAAATTTTTACAATGAGGTGTTCAATTCAAAAAGCTTTTAAAGTGCTATGATAGTGGGGCGCCTGGGTGGCTCAGTCGGTTGAGTGTCTGCCTTTGGCTCAGGTCATGATCCCGGGGTCCTGGGATGGAGCCCTGCATCGACCTCCCTGCTCAGCAGGGAGCCTGCTTCTCCCTCTCCCTCTGCCACCCACCCCCACATGTGCTCTCTCTCTTTCTCTTGCTCTCACTCTCTCTCTATCTCAAATGGATGAATAAAATCTTTTTTTAAGTGCTGTGATAGATACATAAAAAGGCAGAAAATTTGAAATAAGATAGTTCTTAAAAAATCAAAACTATCCATGACTAGAGTAGATTGTCCCAATAATACTAGCCCCTAATTCTCAAATATCACCAATTGGTTATGATGATTGAGAATTAACAGTTTAAAGCAACTACAGGGGCTAAGTCGGTGAAGCCTCCTACTCTTGATTTTGGCTCAGGTCATGATCTCAGAGTCATGATCTCAGGGTCCTGAGATCTAGACCCACCTCCCACTCTGTACTGGGAGCCAAGGCTCCTTGAGATTCCTTCTCCCTTTGCCCCTCCTGTCCCCCTCCCCACCCCTGCATGGGTGCCTGTTCACACCCTTCCTCACGCTTTCTCTGTCTCAAGTGAATAAATAAAATCTATAAAGCAACTACAATGGTACTATTGCTATTTGGCTACAATGAAAGACAGAAAATATATAATTACCCTAGAATGTTTAACAGTCCAATTGGGGAACAAAGTTTAAATAAATAACAAGAGAACAGTAAGTCACTTTAATTTCTCATTAGGAAAAAAGAATGATGGCATTGATAATTAATTTCTTCTAAATGTTCCCACCAGCCCCCACTGTTTAATATCTTGGTATAGGTTCATATTCCCTACATAGTAAAATCCTTCTAAAATGAAATATTTACTTAGTAGATAACAAAATAGACAAGTAGACTGACACTAAAGAGTGAAAAACAACTTTTTAAAATGCCGTGTTATAAGATTAATAAGATAACGTCACAATTGTTAAAAACATGTTCAGTTATTATGTGAATGTTTTTAAAATGGCATTTTTGCTTCTTAGATCTCATATAGTACATATTTTTATCAATATTGAAAAGAAAGCATATCTATCATTCATATCTTATATAAGATTTTAAATTTACATATTTATTCATCCTGATCAAAAACTTCAACATTTTATACAGTTTTAATTCCTTCAGGTAAATTCCAGTCAATTTATATTTTGGTTTATTCATAGAACATCTGAATTTATGTGGCTTATGTTTTTAATGATAACAATACAATATAATTTAATGACTCAGTTTCTGGAATCCCATGAATAAAATATCAAAGATGAATTTAATTTGCAAGACATTAATGAGAAGCTTCAGTGCATCTCCTCCTTCTGATATCTTTTAAAAGATACCTAATTATTTTTTACTCACCAGTATTATGAAAACTGTAAAACAAGTCAGGTCATATATATTTGCATATGTTTTATTTTTTAATCACTTTGAGAGACTGTTAAATATTTCTTCCAAGAAGATGAAGAAGAAGGGGGGGGAGGAAGGGGAGGAAGAAGAAGGAGAAGAAGAAGAAGAAGAAGAAGAAGAAGAAGAAGAAGAAGAAGAAGAAGAAGAAGAAGAAGAAGAAGAAGAAAAACTAGGTCTGCTTTCAGTTTATCCTGTACAGTATATTAAGCCAGCTTGTGAACTTGACCACCCTGGCACTGTCATGGATTGTTGGTCTTTCATCTTCAAAAATCAGTGAAGCACGAGCATACATTTGCTTTCCACTGGCAACATTCTACACTTGGCTAACCCAAAACGAAGTCAAGAAGATTGGGATTTTTAAGATCAGCAGTGACCAAGAAGTATTACAATGTGCTGCTCCATTATGTCAGATTCCAAAATCTTAGACATCAAAATAAATTTCAAATGTTTTACTTTCAACTTCCAAATACCTTGGAGGGCTCTGTGTCATTGAACACCAAAGTTTCCCATTGTGTAAATGCGTTCATGTGTTCATGAAATAGAAGCAAAGTGACATGCAACCAAATATGAGTTTTTAATTCATTTTAAACAATTCTTATTTGAAAAGAATGTATTAGCTAACCTTTTTGAGCATTATCTACCAGGTACTTTTCTAAGCCATTTTGTAAGTAACAAATCATTTTTCCTGCAAAACAATTCTGAAGTAGCTTTTATTATTGTTGTTATTGTTGTTACAATTTACAGATTTAAAAAATGGAGGAGAGAGAGAAGTTAAGCAACTTGTTGAACTATTATATAAAGATAAAGTTGCTGAATATTATATAAAGATAAATACATAATAAAGATCTTTTGGATTTTTCTTAGGGGCTATGTTATCATTGGGTGACTTTTTTTTTAATTCACTCAGAAGATATTTATTTAATACAACTATGTGCCAGGTACTGTATTAGGAGCAAGAGACAGATGTATAAACATGATGAATACCTCCACGATGCCAAGCATCTGGATAAGCAACCATTACCCAAATCCACACATGTATTAAATAATTATTGTATTAATTCAACAATATATCCCAAATGCCTCTCCTCTACCAGGTATTACCTAGAAAGCACTGTTTCAAATAGCTGGCATTTGACAAAAGTCTATAATCAATAATAATATTTTTACCTATTAAACAATTATTAGGCATCTCCTATACAGCTGTATTGAAATGCTATATATTCCCATGCCTCTGCCTACAGAGAGCTTCTGTGATAAGGTTTGTAGCGATGGACAAGCAAGGTAGAAACTGAGGTAAGGAAGCTGGAGGACGAGAAACACATTCTTCACTAATTTAGACTTAGTTCTCTATTGGAAATGTTAGAGTTGACTTACTCTCGTTCTCTTTTGAAGATGGCAGCATTCAACACCTCTTTTCTCTAGAAAACTATGGACTTCTTGTTTCATAAATACTTTCTTTCATGTTTATATACCATAAATCCAATTCTACAATGCATTTCTAACTAGCTAGCTTGATTCTAAGAGCAAATTGCCCTTCTTTTATTATTTTAAGCTGTTTTATCAAAGGTGAGATTGTCATTGACTAAACAATTTCATAACTGAGAGATGTGTGCAAAAAAACAATGAGAAATGGGACTATATTTGAGATGAAATCCTGGATGGTGAAGATTCCCATAGCCATATTAAGACAGTTGCAATCACAGAAAACAGCAGTTATCCTTTGGGACAAATACCTTAGATTTTAGGATTAGAGGGAGAATATTAATGGGGTAGATTAATGGAGAATGAGAAGAATCTGTTTACTGTGCCATTCACTTTATATACCTGGACTTCCCTTTAAAATTATGAATAATTTGCTTTTAAGTCAAAGTTTCATATGAAGAAAGACATTCTCTAATAAAACAAATGGCTCCAAATGAGATCATGCTAATAAAAATGGTGGTGGTGTATAATCTATTAAATTTTCACAATTTTGATTATAATTTATGATGTTTGCAAGTAAACAAGCCTTTTAAAAAATCATTAGCTATCATCTAAAAGCCTATAGTTTTGGAACCAGAAGTTCAATAACTCTTCTAAAAATCTGTATTTCTGCATCAGATAAAGATGGTTGCTCTTATGAGTAAAAAGGAGTGCAGATTTCTAGAAAATTAACTTAAGACAGTGTCTAGCTGTGCTATGGTTGATGTAGATTCTCAAATCAAGAGCACTGTAATTTTTTGAAAAATAATCCATTTCCACTTTTTTGAGATTTGACTTGCTCTCTTTGGAAGAAATGTGATTTAATGAAAATTATAAGAGTTAAGAGTGAAAGGATTGATATTCTAGTTCTATATTACACTAACTTGTCACATGTCAAAAGGCAAAGAACTTAAGCAGTCTTAACTTATTTGTTTGTTTGTTTGTTTTGCTTTAAATTGGGGAGCAATATCTGTCCTGCCTACCTCCTAGACTTGTAAAAATTCAACTCTCTGGATGCAAAAGTTCTTTGAAGGGATAAATATGATATACAAATATAATTTATGCTTCGCAAGGGGGATTTTGGGGGTGGGTGTACCATTTATAAATATTAATGTTTAGTGTATTTCATTGCATGCTTCCCTGTATTGTTCTGTTTATAATCTAATATGTGCTTATTCATTGCAGTTATTTGGGGGAGTATATTTTGGAATTTAGATCTTCTGCAAAATCAAATTTGGACATCGTGTCTATAATATTAAAAAATGATGACTCACTTCATAATCACTACTCTTCTGACTTGAAACCAAATATATTATAATTCAAAAATTTTATATGGGGGAGTTTGATAGCATTCAGTACTGCACTGATAACTTAAATGATATTTTTCTCTGCTTTTGTCTTCACTTAGAGTACCATCCAGGGTCATGTAATAATGTGATCATGTTTGAGAAAATGAGATTCATAATCAAATGAACCAGGGTGCAAGTTGGAACTATATACTACTTCCTACTTGCAAACTGTTAATTTCACTAAACCTTTGCAGCCTCCTGTGGGCCTAATTACTTCCCTCATGAGAGTGTTGGGAAAACTAAATGTGGTGATAAACTTCAGGTGCTTAGCGGGATACCTAACACAGAGTAGCCTTTAGCTGTGGCTGTTGTCATTAACATAGTTCATCTTTTAAACAAGTATTTTTTCCTGTTTTGTTTTGTTTGTTTTGTGTATCTGTATATATGTGTGTATGTGTGTGTGTTTCCTTTTACAGATGGATATACCACTGATGACATTGAGTTTTACTGGCGTGGGGATGATAACGCAGTAACAGGAGTGACAAAGATTGAACTTCCACAGTTCTCTATTGTGGATTACAAACTTATCACCAAGAAGGTTGTTTTTTCCACAGGTTTGTATCAGGGAAGAGGGTTAAGGGAAAGGGGGCTTCCACATATTTTGCAAAAGGGTCCATTGATATCATGACTGGGTCCCAGGGAAAGATGATGAGTAGAAGATTTAGATCTGCTGAAAACCTTCAGAACCCCATCAAGCTCATTGCTCATTTGGGACCCATGCAGTTATTTCCCAGGAGGCATCCCCAACAAAGCCGAGAGGGTTCTTCTATGGCTCTCATCTACCAAGAATGGACTAATGGTTAGAGATAGAATGCAGAAAGAGAAATGAAGATCTGGGTCAGAGTTGTTTCCCCAACTTTATGCATCTTACAGAACTCCTCATAATCCTTTGAAAAATACTGGAGAGAGCCAAGTCAATAGGAGAATTCCACATTTTCCTCAATGATTAAGAATTTCTTTATGTAGCCTTACCTCCTGTTTTGGAGCTAAAAGCCCTTCCAGATGTTGAGATTATCCTGATGCTTTCTCCATTGTTAATCTTCTAGCATTGAGGTTTTAGGTTGTCAAATTTGGTTTCATCAGCACAAAATTTTAACAAAAAAGCTCAGGAAAGTAATACTTTGCTACATACTCTTAAGGGAAAAAACAAACAATAAACCCACAGGAATATTTCTTTTTATGTTTTTCTTATTGGAATGAATTCCCCAGGCACAGAAATAGCTAGTACTGTAACTATACATTTTAATTGCCCTTCTGCTAAGGGCATTCTGTAAGAATACGAAGCCTCTAGCTTTAAAAAACAAACAGAAACTTTTCCTAAATTTGAGGTCTTCTGAATCCCTGAGACTATAGATATGAGTTCATACTTAAAATATTCTTATTTCAATATTACGATACTTATTAGAGCCCAAGATGGCTAGACAGGCTTTCTTTCAATATTAGTAAGAATATCACACCCAAAACACACTATTTATCAATGTGACTTTTTTATGTTCTAAGACTATGTTCAATTACATATCTTGTTTAAAGAGTAATTCCCCAGATCATCACAATCAAAGGACCTAGCTACAGGAACCTGATCCTTTAGTTTTGTCTCCCACAAATATCTTTGAAACCAGTGATTTTCCATCGTTTGGTGAGTCAGAAATCCCCTTAGAACTTTGATGGAATCAGGAAAAAAATGTGATCCATACATGTGAAAACCTTCACAGAACATTAGGGAATTGCTGTGTACCTGAAGCCTTGCCATCGATCCCAGACTTACAATGAATTCTAGGGCTTGTGAAGAGATTTCTAAAATATGATCCGACTGCGCAGCCTTATTCTTATATACAAAAACTAAAACAAACAAACAAAAATCTTACAGGATAGTCTTGCTGAGAAATAGCTGAGGGGGAACAAAGGGGCTGTACCAAACTATCTTATCTTCATAGTTGGAGAGAATGAGTATCTTTGATCGAGTGCCCGAGGCTGAGCAAGGAAGAGCTGGAGTTCTTTTAACTACTCAGGAGTATGAGTGTACTCAACTCTGAATGACTCTTGATAATTAAAAGCCCGGTGTTCTCAGACTACTTTTGCAGGAGAAAGTGCCCTTCACCAGGAGCTAAAATTGAATTTAAGAAAGATATGCAAACTACTTACTGGCCTTAAAAGGAAAGTATCCTATAAATACTGATTGATAATGATGATGTCCTAAAATTGCCTTTCTAGGTTCCTATCCCAGGTTGTCCCTCAGCTTTAAGCTTAAGAGAAACATTGGTTACTTTATTCTGCAAACATACATGCCTTCCATCCTGATCACTATCCTCTCCTGGGTCTCCTTCTGGATTAATTATGATGCATCAGCTGCAAGAGTGGCATTAGGTAGGCCATTTTCTAACTGCTTATGGAGCTTGACTCTGTGTGTGCACGCATGTGTGCATGTGTGTGTGTGTATGCGCATGCACGTCCACTCACATCCTTTCCTTACCCTGGTATTTATGATGCGTGACAAGACTGGACTATGCACGTTACAAGAATTTGGCTGTGAGACTTTGGGTTATCTGATTCAGCATTAAATCAATTAAAAACAAATTAAAACTCTTTCATGTCAAAATTAGTTTACCATATAGCAGTTGGTAATGAAATTAGTCCCATCAATTTGATATTTTTATTGAAGCATATTCATGTAATATCACTTGATAATTGTTCAGTTTGCATCAGTGCTTTTTTACCTGGAAAGAGCTCCATTTTGTCTTTTTTTTTTTTTTTTTTTTTTTCTGAGCAGAAGACAAGGAAATGTATCATGTAACTAACAGATAAGCAAAAAGACTTCTAAAACCTTATTAAGATTTTGGAGTAGCAGGGTAGAGGGCAGAAGACAACAAAGTAAGATTGCTTGGAAATCATCCATAGCATCGCTTATCTTATGCTTGATTTTTTTTTTCTATTGTAACACCAGAGGAAGAGAATAAATTATATTTCATGAACATTTTTATGTTACTAACTCCAGATATAGTAAATTATGATCTTTTACACAATTTTTATTGTTTTTAGTTCTGACTAAGCCCTTTAAAATGTTGGGCTGTTAACTTCTTCACTGTGATATCTCAATTCAATCATCACTTCCCTAGAGAAGTCATTCATTTATTCATTCCACAAATATTTGTTGAACACCTATGTGCCAAACGTACTAGACACTAGAGATAAAGCAGTGCCCTTCTGGAAGATACGCTAGCAGTAAAAAGACAATAAATATATTTTGCTTATAATATGTGAACTGTGTTAAGTCTATAGAGGGAAATAAGCAAGGTAAGGGTGGGATATGCCAGGAGGTACAGTTTACAATAACTTCATTCAGAAATTATTGATGGACCAAAGACTTCAAGAAGACAGACACACTTAAATGTCTGGATGGGAATATTCTAACCTATATACAAATGCCCTGAGATAGTAAAGTGCCAAGGATGTCAGCGAGATGGCCAGTGAGGTGAATGCAAGAGGGAGTTCAGGAGTCAAGACAATGTAGCTCCCCTACATTGTCAATCCCCAAGATTCTGAGCAGTTCCAGGGCCATGATAAAGGTTTTGCTTTTATTCTGAGTGAAATGAGAGAGTCACTGAGTGAAGATGTGACACGATTTGATTTCAGATTGAAAGGGGTCACTCTGGCTACTGTGTTAAGATTAGATTGTGGCAGTTCAAGAATGGAAGGGAGAAGTAATGACCTCCTGGACTGAGTCCAGTCCCCTGTGATATATTCTCTTAAAATACTAGAGAACTTCCTTTTGTAGACCAATTACAGTTATAATTTATATTTATTTGGTTTGTGATGTCCCTTTTCTTCATGGTCCTGAAAGATACATTGAAGAAAGGTCCTTATCTGATTTTGCTTCCATTATGCCTGTAATAACTCACACAATGAATGGTGTTCAGTAAATATTTGCTGAATAAAGTAATGAATGGAATTTGTAAATATCCTCTTACTCCAAAGTGAAAATCTACTGTCAATTTAATGTCTATTACAGGAATAATAAATAAATTATTTACTTTTTAAAAGAAATTTGTAAAATGTCTTTTGATGTGAGTAATTTATTACTTGGTCAGAAATATCTTAAAATGAGATTGAGATAAAAAGCAAAATCAGCACTGTCAGTCTTATAATATACACGTTGAACAGGATAATCTGCAGTTGAAATAATGAAAAGATAAATGAAACTGGGGAATGTTTCAAAATAACTGATATTATAGAAAAGATACAAAAACTCTAAGACACCTAAAGTAAGAATAGAGTTTTTCTGGCCCTGCTCAGAATCAGACATGCAAATTTATTTTTTCTATAGCTGTTTTATGAGCATGTAGAAAAATAAGACAAAAATTATCTTTTCAGAGAAATAAAATTAAATCAGAAAACTTATACTTCCAAAAAATCATAGAAATGAAACTTAACTCAGCTTTCTGAGTCAGAGAGATCCCCATTCAAATGTCGATTATACCATTTCCCATCTGTGTGATCTTGATCTCTGGGCTCTATTTTTACATCACTATTTTGCTACAAAACTGGACCTTGCCATACTCAGGATTCTGGACTCCCAGTGCTTTTACCCAGCATATCTCTCTCTATCTTTCCAATTGTAGAGGGGAAACTACTGTTCACTGTTGGAGATGACCACTCAGTGGGATGAACAATTATAATTTGACCCAGTATGCCATTTCCCATAATCTTATAATGCTTCTATATTATTTATCTGTGCATTACATGCCTAGTTGCCCAGTCCAGAAACATGAGGGCTAGACACCTGCCTCTTTGTTACCCATCATTTCCAGCTTCGAAGTTTTTATAGTCATTTGTCTATATCATCTGTATAATGCATTCACTGATTTCAGTACTACTGTGATTATTTTAATTTATTTTCTCTATATCACATAGAGGATCCTGAAAAACTATTAGCTGGGATTCCTTATTTCTGTCTTGTATACTTTCCTTCTATCCTCCACACTAGTACCAGACTGATTGTCCTAAACACAATTTGTCCCTCGCTTCCCTGCTTAAAGCTGGTCAAAGGCCCCACCTCGCCTTCAGTTTTAAGTTCAGACTCCCCATTAGGCTCTGTATATATGGCTCTCCATTATGCAGCCTTGCTTAATCTTCACTCTCCTCACCGCGCTTCCTGTCATATCCTATAATATACCCCATTCACTTTCTTGAGATGCTTTTGAAGAGCCATGTTCTTTCTCCCCCCACACACAAAGCACACCTTTATAAAAGCCCTCTCTACCACACCTTGAGCTCCAGTCCTTTGTTGCTTGGGTATCTCCCACTCATCCGTCAGGACTCAGCTCCAGGTTTTATTTCCAGACTTCTCTCCTGCTGCATCACGAGGCTCAACTAGGGTCTTCTCCATATCCTCAACATTCACCGTATACAGATGTCTGCCATAGCATTTAATTCACATCTCTAGCCCCTCACTAGATATATAACTATAAATATAAAAATGTAAATAAAGGAAAAGTCTCCAAGTGATTAATTTTACTGTAAATTCATGATTTAAATTTGTCTCCAGGGCCTATCACAGCGCAGGTACGTAATCAGTACCCAGTAAGTATTTTGTGGTGTATATGAATAAGTGAACGAGTACAATTAATCTTTCCAACTATGATGAAAGCAGCAAGGAAACAGGGACGTTATGATTCTAACTCTGTCATTTTTTTTTTCAGGAATTACAACCGTCCTTACAATGACCACAATCAATACCCACCTGCGGGAGACTCTCCCTAAAATCCCCTATGTGAAGGCCATTGACATGTACCTGATGGGGTGCTTTGTCTTTGTTTTCATGGCCCTTCTGGAATATGCTTTGGTCAACTACATCTTTTTTGGGAGGGGACCCCAACGCCAAAAGAAAGCAGCTGAGAAAGCTGCTAGTGCCAACAATGAGAAGATGCGCCTGGATGTCAACAAGGTAGATTCAGAGGGCAAGCCCTCCTTGCTTCTTAAACTCATAGAAGAATGCCAGAAATATAGGTTAATGGCCTTGTTCAACAAATGAGGAAACCAAGGCCCAGGGAAGAGAATGGGTAGTTTTTCCAAAATCATAAAGTTAATTAGTGATGGAGGGATAATTAGGGCCAAAACTCATGATACAACATTTGGATACCTCTTACCTTAACAATAGGGTTGCCCAAACCACATTCATCTGAGAACTACCCTTGTGACTTTTTCCGTATATGAATATAATGTGCACTGTTGTTTACTTTATATTTATTTACAGTTATTTTAAATAACTAACAAAGGAAATCTTATATCACTTAAATCTGTATTACTTGCTGGAAGATAATCTTAAATGAGAAATATGAAACTATGTTATTAAATTCTAGGCTATACTAGATGAAGGCTCTGGGCCTGAGCCCATTCTCTGATTTAAAAGGGAGATAAACAAGTACAGAGATGTATTACAGAGTCACCAGCAACAAATGAAGTCTTTCTCTTTGAAGTCCTCAGGAGGATAGAAAGATAAGTGGAGGGGGAAAAGAGTAATTTTTTCCTTCAGTGACAGATAATCATTTAATGCCTTGCACATGTACCACTTAAGATCACTGGAGCACGTGACTGTAAGAGACTGCCATCTTGCTTAAGTTACGCATAGTCAAAGAACAGTTTTCCATGCAGTTCTAAACCCTGTTTAGTCTTTAAGGCAATGGTTCTCAACCTTGGGTGCCCAATTGACTGGGAGAGCATTAACAAATACTGAAGCCTGATTCCTTTCCCAGAAATTCTTATTTGAATGTACTAGAGTATGCCTGGACATCAGAATTTTTAAAAACTCTTCAAATGTCATTCTAATTTGCAGTGAAGATTTAGAATCTCCATTTTGAGGTTTTTGACAGCAGTTCCAATGCATCCATCCCTTTTTACTACCCAAATGTGCCTTCACCTGGCTTCCTCTATCAAACTTGCTGCACTAAACAGAATATTTATAAATGTATTTTCCCATAGTCCAAATTTAAATGCTTCAAAATAGACAGAAAAACAAGGTCTTATTTTAATATCTGCCATAAATAATGTTTATAAAGTAGTGCATAGTGTTAAATTTAATAAATAGTTCACTGTGATGAAACTAGGAAAATGGTAATACTTTTAAACCATCTGGAATTATTAACCATATCAATCATTATTTAATTGACATTTTAATATTTCTATCTTCAAGTGATTTCCAAGGATAGCATACCATAAATGATCTCTACAGCTGAATTTTATTTGGAGCAAACACAATGAGAGCTTCTAACTTACTGATGTTTTCACATATCCATAGGTCTCATTTTTTGGGGGGGTGCTATTCTCTAAGAAAAGGCACTCCTTCCCTGGGAGATGATATTTGTAATGATGCAAATTTTAAGTATGACCTTTAAAAGCTAATGAACCACAGGTCTAGAAAATTGTCAATTTCTTTACAATACCTGAGTTTTCACTTATTAGAATCTGTCAGTAGATTCCAACCTAGCATTATGGCTTTCTCAAGCTGTCAAACAAAAGAATGCTTTTTAAATCCATTCTATGATTTTTCTGATATTGTAGTGTTAGTTAAATAAATAAACAAACAAACAAATAAATAAATAAAACTATCTCACAGGACTGCAGTTTGAAATGATTCTAAATCAATTGCCTAATGAAATGCTGACTTAATAAGATAACATCTGATCTCTTTTAACTTTCATCTACCCTATTTTTTTATGCCAATTTGCATTTAAATGATAAATTTAAGAGCCAGAGAGTGGCAGTTTTATAGCAAACTGAATCTGGAGAGCTTCAGAGTTTAAATTCAACGTACTGAGATGGAGATAGAGAATGGTTCACTGAGCAAATACCCCACAGTGGTGAAAAGCCCATCCTCTTGGATGAAGTTGGACCCACAATTCAGAGCATAGAATATGAGAGAACAAAAAAGATATCGGAGTTCTTCTAGTATAGTGGTTCTCAAAAAACAGGTGATTTTTCCCCCAGAGGATTTTGACAATGTCTGTAGATATTTTGGATTGTCAAAACTGGGAGGAGGGAATTGTTACCAGTATCTAGTGAATAGAGGCCCAGGATGCTACCAAACATCCTTCTGTGCTTTGAACAGCCTCCTCATAACAAATAACTATCCAGTCCCAATGTCAATAATGCTGAGGTTAAAAAACCCTACTGTAATCCAATCCTCTAGTTTCAAACATAGGAAACTGAGGCCCAGAAAAATATAAGATGCTTGTCCTGTTCTTAAATCTCTTAAATACAAGTGGTTTCTCCACTTTCTTCAATCAAGTTGTGTAATATCAAGACATCGGGAGTTATAATTAGCACAACAGTTCTAAACAAGTATTTTGTAGTCAGTCAAATCCAGCATTTACCATCCATTTACAGTTGTGTGACAGTACATAATAAACAAACGAATAAGCAAGCAAGCAAGCAAGCCTCTCTGACCCTTCAGTTTCTTCATCTATAAAAATGGGGTTAATGCCTCTCTCATAAGTTATTATGAAGATTATTTGTGATAATGTGTAGAGAGGATAACATAGTCCTCAATATATGGTAAACACTCTGTAAGAGGTAAATACTAATAAAATATTAAAATATTATAAATGATAGGAATTATTACTTTTTAAAGTAAAATTTACAGTCTCCAGACATATTGCCAATGTTTGTATATTTTACAGTGTAAATATATAGCATATAGGGTGAAATCCCATTCCTAAAAGGGAGCACTATCTGCAGAGGAATGTTTCATGTTAGAAGTTTTAAAGTCAGTGCAAGGAAATAATTTTTCAACCCGTATTAGCTATAAAATCTATAGCAAACCAGCTACAAACTATCATTTCTTAGGCCAGAATACTTAGAGCCATCCTGATTTGATTAAAACAAAAGGTGACCATTTCACATTTCATACTCCCATGGTTTCTTTTTTAACCCAGCATGAAGGATTAGAGATCTACATAGGGCTCTGATTGCACATCACTTTCTTTTGTGTTGGCATCATGAATAATGCCACTCTATTTCTTATCAAGAATGTCCCTTCTTTTCAACTGTAATTCAAATTTTTTTCTTTTTTTTTTTCTAAAGCTGGGGCACATATAATCAGCTAAGGATTGTTGGATGCTCTGGAAAAATCAGTCACCAGGAGAGGGATTGACCTTTTCAGCTTCCCTTGATGGTTTCCTAGAGATGCAGGCAGCATGTCAGATCATCTAAAGTAATTTTTAAACTGGGCTCTGTCCTGAGGTCAGGGAGGGATGAATATGGGAAGTCTAGCCAAGTGGGAGCCAACTGTTGCTTCAAGGGCATACTTCCACATTTTTCTAATATCTTCTCTGTATTGGTTTCCTGTAAATTTTTAATTTAACAAGAATATATGCAGCTCTTAAAACAATTCTTATCTTGCCATTTAACTGATACAAAAACTAAGGCTCTTAAGGAGAGTAAAATACCCAAGGTTGCATAACAAAATTAATAAAATTTCTGAGACTTGATCTGGATTTTCCAGTCTGTATCTGGTATACATTCTGCTATGTTAGCAAGTACAAAAATAATGTAAAAATTAAAACCTGACTCCACATTACTCCATATATTCAATTCAGTTGACTTCACCTGAAAAAAAAACAAACCACATCTGTTTACACACTAGAGTACATGGCCAACAAACTATCACTTTCATTGTCTTCATGTGACAAATTAAGTCATAAAATACTAAGAATTTTAAATAAACCTCAAACCAAAAAGACGTCTACTGAATATTTTTTCCAAGTATCTTCTAGAGTTGTTAATTAAAAAACAAAACAAAACTATATATATAATATATATATATATAATCTCTATCCTAGTGTTAGGAGAGTCCTTCCTATTATCCCTTGCATTCTTCTATTTGTGTGTGTGTGTGTGTGTGTGTGTGTATTTCCTTATAGAATTTGCTCTTGATTAATTTCACTTCCTTTTCTTGCTTATGGCTTCAAGTTTTCAACTCTCCTTTCTTTCTTTTAAGCTTTATGTTGTTCATTGATTATTTTGCTGCCAATAACTAAGTATATGTATATTTGAGAATTTAGTTACTCCTGCCATTTCACCACCTTGACTCCTACATATCTGAAAAGCCTCCAATATCTTAATTGCATTGAGGGACCCATAAACACTAGTTTTCCAAATAGAACTGTGCCAAAAAGATCTCCATTTGGGGAGCATTCTTTATTCTGTGTTCATGGGTGTTGTGAGTCTCTGTGTTGCCTTTATCCATTGTGCCTAATTTTTTGTAATGCAAAGCTACTAAAACTTTTTAAATCTATTTATTTCTAGTGCTTGGAATTAGATTTTTTTAAATGATACATTAAAAAATACAGCTGATTCAAAATCCTACTCTCTGTTAGCATCAGTCTTTCTAAAGACCAGTAGCATTTACCTACATCCAATTTACTTTAACCACAAATCCTATTCTACTGGCATCAGTCGACTTAATTAGCACATTCTCTACTTTGTCTTCCAGATTTTTTATAAAGATATTAAACAAAATGGGACCCAATATCGATCCTTGTGGGACCCAACTGGAAACCTCTCCCCAACTAGACGGACTACCAATTACGATTTCTCTCTGTATACGGTTAGATAGCCAGTTTTTAATCCATTTATTTGTATTTTTGTTGGAGCCAATTTGTTTAGCTGTTCCCTGTAAAATAATGTATGGGGTCTTTGCAGATAACCTATGGACTTATATCCACAGAGACTTGGAAATAACTTAAATGTTTTCATGATACCTAAATGGAATTTTCCTGGTTTTTTTTTTAATATAGCTATGATGAGCCTAAGCTTCAGTGTTCTATTCAGTCATTATTCCTGTGCTAGAGAAAGAAACCAAGTGCATCATATTTTGAGATTCCTTTTCATTTGTATTGAGAGAATAGAATGTCATTATATACTGTGGCATTTCTTAGTTTTCTTGTGTTTCTTTTGGTTAGTGGAATAGGTAGAGAATTATACATCCTTATATTGGTTGGCGCGAAATTCAAGAACCTATATTTTCTGTCGTAGATTATTAATTTATGTCTAGGAATGTTATGTTTGCATCAAGTCCTTGTTGCTTTATTGTTATATATTTTACAAATAACTATTACCTTGGTAGACTCAGCATTATTATAATGATAGGTAAAAGGCAGTAATTGAGATTGTTCTTTGTTATAGCTCTTGACTTAAATTAATTCCAAAGAAAACCTTTTTTTTTTTTTTTGCTAATACTTACAGTTTAGTTTCTGAATCCTCATGTGTTTGCAATTCTTAATTGGCAAATTGTCATTCATATTGCCCTCCACTCCAGGAGGAGGAGAATTGTCCCCATTCTACCTTACCATCCACTACTTATCCAACTACATTTTTTAAAATTTCTATTTCTTGGTGAGACAGTGAATGATAGTGAATGCTTGTGAATCTTTCCTATGAGGACTTGATGCTTGATAAGCTGTTATTGTATCCTCTGAGTATCATGTTCTTCTCTAATTTTACTGTTCTGACCCAAGGTTCTTCAATTCCAAATTTTTATTGCCTTTGGGGTGGGAGAAAGGTATGGTTTACTTATTAAATTACTACTCTGTTATGGTGTTTTAACCTGCCTTTCAACTTTATTACTTGTTGTGGTATGCATAGTAACAGAGTCTGATAATTGGTATTAGGTAGATTCCAGGAGAAGAGATATTTGACATTTTGCCATCACTAATTTAGTCCTAGTTCCCTAAACATCCAGCCCCTACTGTGTCTGTTTTCCTAGGCTATCTTATTTGTGTTGTTGATACTGTTCTTGTTTTTAACTCTAGCTACTCTTGTTAAAATTGAAGTAGACTGATTTGGTTGGGCAGTATTCTGGATAGAATGCTAATCATTTAGAAGAAAACATGTTTGACAGTTGGAATTTGGGTTTATGATGAAAATAATTGAAGAATGTTGTATTTTTCAAAACCAAAACCAAAGTATATTGCATGATTGTTCTAGTGACTGGGTAAAGTTACATGAAAATTCAGGAAAATCCCCAGATTGTGAGAGTATTTCAAAGACAAGTTGCCTCTTTGGTGCATTCAATTTTTCAATTGATGGTTTGAAAGAGTTAATGATACTCTAATGCCATGATTTAGATCCTAATTTGTTAAGAATTCTTTCCCTATTTCCTTAAACATTATGTTAAAGAGAATGTTCAGTGATTTACATTGAAATATGAATCTTATTGTCTTCTGCTTTTATGCTTTTTTTTGTTGGGTATGTCTTTATTCTGTCCTTCAAGTTCTCTTTTAAGTTCAAATTTAGTGTATGAAATAAGGACTGGTGTTCAAAAGTTTGAATAATGAGCTATT
Source organism: Callorhinus ursinus (assembly GCF_003265705.2). Lineage (NCBI taxonomy): Eukaryota > Metazoa > Chordata > Mammalia > Carnivora > Otariidae > Callorhinus > Callorhinus ursinus. The sequence continues at coordinate 41,625,605 of NW_027397065.1, forward strand.
AAATATGTAACCTGTAAAAACATCAAGATGTATGTGACAGTCCTTCGAGGCAATAGGGTCCACTGGGAAAATGATGGCTTTTAGAATCAGACTGAACTGGGTTTACATTCAGGCATGGTCTTTTATGAGCTATGTGACATTAGACATGTTTAACCTTTCCACCCTTCAGGTTCCTCAACTGAAAACTAAAACACTAATTTCTGCCTCATAGAGCTGCTGAAGGGATTAAATGAGATAATTATATTAAGGGCCTTATATAGTACCAGACAAAGAGCACTCAATAAATAGTTGCTATTATTCTGGAGATGGTAGCAGAGAATGTATGTCTTTCTCATTTTTTTCTTTTTTGCTTAGTTCTGTTACTATATTTCTAATTATAAAACTAATTCATGATTTTTTAATGTATAAAAGGCAATGAAAACTGTCTCTATCTCCACACCCAGGCATAATCATTGTTAAAATTGCCTTTTATTCACATGACATACTTTTATTTAAAGAATTATGCCCTCCTATTGTGTATACTGCTATTTTCCACTTCCCTTTTTGTACTTCAAGTATAAATATACATCATTTCTAGTAGCTACAAGATACTTTATTGATATATGTACCATAATTTATGTAACAAGAACCTATTATTAGATATTTACATTGTTTCCAAGTGGTTTTCCATTATAAACAACACTAAGCATTCCATTGCTACATGTTTGTATACCATTGATTCCTGATATACTGCTTAAAATGGAATTGCTGAGTAAAAAAAGTACATGCCTTTAAAATGGTGATACATTATTGCCAAGTTGTTCCCTAGTAAAGTTCTGCTATAATTTATATACCTACTAGCACCTTATGAGAGTGTGGCAGTACACACACACACACACACACACACACACACACACACACACACACATCACCCAGCCCTTAAAATGACAGAGAGACAGAAACTGATGCCTGTGTCCAATTGAAAAAGTGTTAGGAAATGAAGGTAGAAGAATCCAAAACCTATGTCCTCTCTATTCAAAAGCCATAGAGAATAAAACAGCAATAGAAAAACAAAACAAAAACAATCAACACTCAACTCAAACTGAAGCTCTACAGAGAGACAGAGATGCATAAGCAGGGTCAGTATTCATGCAAGCAGAATCCAGGCAAACCCACCCAAGCTATATTTGAACAAATGGGGAAACCATTAGATGCATCTAAGCAAGGAAACAGCATGGCAGCTCTGTAAGAAAACTATAAATGACTCTATCTTCTTAGGTAGAGAAAAAAAGGAAGTCAGGATGCTAAAGACAGATAACAACTCTTACTGGAAAAAAAATACTTCAGGAAAAATTAAAATTTCCCTAAAAAATGTTTTTTCTCACCAAAAATTGGAAGAGAGTATGAAACAAAAGATCAAGGATGGGATGATAAACAAGGTGCTAGGAGGTGATTAAGAAGGCAAAAATGAAGACAAAGCAATCTCTGTAGAAACTAGTAACTGAATCTAAAATAGTAAGAAAGAGAGTAAGTGTGGCAAAGAATCAATGCAGTACTACAAGAGTTCAGATTGTAGAAAATCATGCCAAATGGAGAGAAGAGAAATGCAGAGAGAAAAACCACTTAGAAAAAGACATAATAAATATGTAAAACAGGTACAGGAGATTAAATATGCAGAATCATGTTGTTAGTATAGAATGGAATAAAATGGAATAGAAAAAATCTGATGTCAATAATTATAATAATAATGAATACTTATTGAATACCTTTTCTGTTTTTAGACACTTTACATATATTATGACATGACGTAGTTCTTATTATTATCCTTTGTTGTAGTAATTATAATTTTACAGATGAAGAACTGAGACCCAGAGAGTGTAATTAACTTGCTTAAGGTTAGACAGCTAAGAAATGGTTGAACAGAAAATATGACTACAGGCAACACTCTTAACAAATATGCTAGACATTATATATATTTATACATACCTGCGATGAAATTAATCAGTAAGCCAAAAGGATGTACTGGGTTCCAAGGTAAAAATTATACAATCTCATTACCACCTTATTATATTCTTCTGACATTACTAAACTTCCAGTCAGAAATAGTGAATGATCTACAAGGAAGGAAAAAAAAAGTTCGGACTCAAACTACTCCATAGCAATATTAAATTTTGTAAAATAATGGAAAAATGTTACAGGGCTCTGAGGGGGAAAAAATGTAACCTAAGAATATTATTACTGATAGATAAAGGCAAAAGAATATAAACTATCCTCAGTATCCAAGGTTTAGTGAACAGAGCATCCATGACACCTTATTTAAAAAGCTTCATAAAAAAGTCTCGCCCCAATTAAAGATCGTCAAAGTAAGGAACTTTAGAATAGGAAAAGCCAAGACAGCATGTCAATCTAAAGCTAAACAGCTCCAGAAATTAAAGTTACAGAATAAAAGATAATTCAATTATTTTAAAAAACTAAATACTATATTAAAAAAATAAATCAGGATATGTATTTTTGAAGAGGGAGAAAGTATTGTTTCCTAGTTCATAGCAAGGACTTGACATTTACTCTTTATCTTTAGAGTTTATGAATCAAGAAGTTGAAGATTAAGGATATGTTTAAAATTAACATAGATTATTACGACTGTGTTTCTTGAAGGGTGTACCATAGACTGCCTACATTAGGGTCATCTGGGGTGCTCGCTTAAAAAGTAGATTCCACTTGAGATATTGTAAATCACAACTTTTAGTGGGACAGCTGAGGAATCTGCATTTTATCTCCCAGATCTGTCGTATCCGCTGAAACATGAAAGTTTAAGGATCAGGATTGGTACGATGAACTGACAATTCATCATATACAAACCTTAGATAATAAGAAGGAGATAAAGAAAGTTGCAGATAAGGCATCTAAAGCTAGATGTCAGAAGAAAAAATAAGGACAACCTAAAAGCAAATTTAGAGCATAAATTAAGGTGATAGAATTAAGACCAAACTTGTCTCTTTTTTTTTAAGATTTTATTTATTTATTTGACAGAGAGAGACACAGCGAGAGAGGGAACACAAGCAGGGGGAGTGGGAGAGGGAGAAGCAGGCTTCCCGAGGAGCAGGGAGCCCAATGCGGGGCTCGATCCCAGGACCCTGGGATCATGACCTGAGCCGAAGGCTTAATGACTGAGCCACCCAGGCGCCCCAAGACCAAACTTGTCTTAACTGCTATAACTAGAGCACCTAATCAACTTACCTATCAGAAGAGTAATATTCTTAGATTAAATCAAGCAACTAAACCCAACAAAATGCTATTTATTAGAGACACCTTTAAAGTACAGGTATTGAGAAATATTCTTTGTAAAGTCATAGGCAAAACCAAATGGGATGAATGCAAGTCTGAGGATAACTGAGGATTGGATAGTATTACTTTTTAATAGTATTAATATTATGACTATTATTAGGTTATAAGGATGAATTGGAGGTAAAAAATATCGACTGAGAGATATTTTATAAAAATTGCAGTCCAAAATAAAGGTGTTATCATTGATTAATAGTTTATATGTAATTCATAAAATTAAAATTGAAACAGCATCCAAATAAAATGATAGGAAATAAAAAGAGAAAATGATAGGAACATTACCTGAGTCATGTATTTAATAAAGTTTATTAGTTGTATAACCTCAGTTTTATACAACTCATGTGTCAAAGATACAATAAAAATTAATTTGAAGAACATCTAGAAAATAATGGAAATTTAAAATACTATATAATTAATTCCAAGAGATGTGGTTAAAGTAATAGTGGGAGAGTTATAGTTTCAAACACATTTCTAGCAAGTAATTTTAAAAGTGAATTAAATGCACAATTCAAAAAGTTGAAAAAAAGATCAACAATATATCTAAAAGAAGCAGGAGAAGGTAATTCATCAAGATCAATTATAAGTTAACTAAATAGAAAATCAAAATAAAATAATGTACAAATAAATCAGTTCTTTTAGGGACACCTGGGTGGCTCAGTGGGTTGAGCGTCTGTCTTCAGCTCAGGTCATGATCCCAGGGTCCTGGGATCAAGTCCCATGTCAGGCTCCTTGCTCAGCGGGGAACCTGCTTCTCTCTCTGTCTGCTGCTCCCCCTGCTTGTGCTCTCTCTCTCTCTCTCTCTCTGACAAATAAATAAATAAAATTTAAAAAAATAAATAAATCAGTTCTTTTAAAAAACTAAGTAAAATAGGGAAATAATTGATCAAGGAAAAGCTTATTAAAGAAGCAAGGGGGAGCCAAAGTAGAAATTTTTTAAAAGCATAATAATTGTTTTTTTAAGGTGAAATTAAAAGAAAATTATGCAAAAATCTCAGAAAATGTGGATAAAATATATGATATCCTTAGAAAATATAAATTAGCAAACTGACCTAGCAGAAAGAGAAAACAAAAACAGAGCAATTACCAAAGATAAAACTAAGAAAACTGACAAAACAATGTAACCCCACTCCAGCCAGAAGGCTTCAGCAGTAAGTCTTGTCAAATATTATAAGCAAATATTTCCACTGCCAAAACCATATCTGAGAAAAACAAAAGTATATGAAAAAAAGCTATGAATCCACTTTATCAATGAGTATTTCATTGGAGAAAAAAAATCTTTAAATATCAAGTTTAACCCCAAAAATATTAAAAGCAAACTGCAACATTAAGCACATACTGTCATTTCAAAATAAAATTATAATTTACCATATTAATACATTGAAGAGGTGAAAATTTTTTCATCCTTTCAGTAGATTGCCAAGAGACATTCAGGTATCTATTGATTTCAGTATTCATTTTTGGTTGTAAATTTAAAATCCCTTAGGAAATTGGGAAATGATGGGTATTTTTCTTGCTGTTTCTTTACTTCTCTTCATCTAACCAAAAGCTCTCTCTTACATTTTGTCTTAGGGTGGAAAAGTAAAGGCAGGGACAAGAAATGGATGCTTACCATCACACTATTATTTAATTTTGTAAAAATTATTAGCCAGTGAAACTACATGAGAGAAAATAAGAAATGTTAGAAAAGGAGGAAAAAGGATTTCACTCTTAGCAAAAAAAAAAAAATTTCTGGGAGAAACTTTTAGAAACCATATGAGAAAGGAGAAAGGGAAGTTTTCACAGCTTTTCTTTATTATATAAACAATAATAAAAATATTGGAAGGAAAGGAAAGAGCCCTTTTATTACTAGTAATGTTTTTGATGAAAGAAAAATTTGTTAAAAAACCTTTTTTTTTTTTTTTTGGACAATAACACCTTTATTACATGACCGAAGATAGGAGGAAGATTTATTTGCCTTTCCGGGCTTTGATTTTCCTCAGATAGAACTCTAGCTCCTTGCCCTCTAGCATGTAGCCAACTGCTCGGCCACATTAGCCTGGTCTTGAAGCAATGCACGCAAGAAGCTTGCCCTGCTGGAATTGCTCTTCCAGAAGACTGCTGATTTTGGCATTCTTTTTCCTTTCATCATATTTCTTCTGAATTTTCTTTGATCGTTTTTTGTTTAAAATCTCTTCCTCCTCGGGCGTCAGCTTGGCCCCCTTCTTGTGGCCCAGGGGCAGTGCATAGTGGGACTCGTACCACTGTTGGTACGGTGTGCTGTCAATGAGCACAATACAGTTCTTCACCAGGGTCTTGGTGCGGACCAGTTCGTTGTTGGATGCATTGTAAACATCAATAATCCTTGTTTTTCGTGTACAACACTCAGAGCCCCAGGAGAAGTTCCCCACGTCTAGCCTCAAGGCACGGTACTTCTTATTGCCTCCCCGGACTCAGACTGTGTGTATGCGGCGGGGGCCAATCTTAGTGTTGGCAGCGGGGCGTCCCAGCTCATACTTCCGCTTCTTATGGTAGGGCTTTCTCTTGCCCCCGGTCTTGCGGCGCTTGTGCCAGTTATCCCGAGAGATGCCTACATGTGGAAGCAGGGCGCAGAAGCTTTAGCCACTGGGGCTCGGGCAGGCACCTCGCGAGGCCCAGACCCCCGCGCCAAGTTAACATTTTAAGAGAATCAGTTTTTTTCTAAACTATTCTATGAATTTAGTGAAATCCCATTGGATGACCAATGGCTTCCTTTGGAGTTTTGATCTTTAGTGGTTTGTTTTAGAACTTTGATAGAGTAATTCTAAAGTTTTTGTGGAAGAAAAAAAATACATGTGAAGAATCAGGAAAGTGAAAAAAATAAGAAAAGAATAGCTCTACCAGAAGTTTAAATGAATTATAAAACCAGAGTGACTAATGCAGTATAGTGCTGAATCAGTGCCATCTAAATAAAGAGCACAGAAATTGTCTTAGAAACATTAGAAAATTAAATTATTAATAAAAGTATCATTTAATATCATTGGGAGCATGTGAGTTATTTAATAAAGAGTGGTGAGTAATTGGATGGTCTGACCATTTGGGAATATTTAATTGTAATACCATACATCTAACCCACCCCTTCCTACAGATTAAATTCTAGATAAATTAAAGAGCTAGATATTTTTTAAAGAGGAAAAGATACATAAAAAGCAGAAGATCATGTATAAATATTTTAATAAACATGGATTAGGTAAAACAAGACAGGAAATCTAGAATCCAGAAAAGAATAATATTTTTGAGCTTGTAAAAATGTTTAATTTCTGTATTTTTCTTTTTCTCTTATCATTCTCATCAGGTAAAGCTTTTCTTTCCACAAGGAACATAATTTTTTGTCTTCTTTCTAATTACTAATTGCTTTTTAAAGCATATGGTTATTTTCAATTAATAATCCCACTTTTAAATCCCACTTTTTGAGGGGAAAAACAATCAAAATGTTTTATAATCATTTAAAAAAAAATTTTTTAATTTGAGAGAGAGAGAGAGCGCACCAGCAGGGGGAGGAGCAGAGGGACAAGCAGACTCCCTGCTGAGCTGGAAGCTGAGCACGGGGCTGGATCCCAGGACCTCCCAGAACCCCGGAATCATGAATTGAGGCAAAGGCAGACGCTTAAGTGACTGAGCCCCCCCAGGTGTCCCTATAATCATTTTTTTCACACATCTGTTACATCTGTTTATACTTTTATATGAGCAGATTCTCTTTCTCATTTTCCCTTCAACAGTATTGATTATTGATTGTTCTTCACAATTTATTATGGGTATAATTGTATGTAAACTTGTATTTCCCACATTTCTTAAGCAATTTAATAACTTTTCATATAGTTATGTGGTGAAATCAGCTTCCCTGTGAGTTGCCTATGGTTACTCTTTTTTTTTTAAGATTTTATTTATTTATTTGAGAGAGAGAGAGCATTGGGAGAGGCCAGAGGGACAAGCAGACTCCCCACTGAGTGGGGAGCCCAATACCAGCCTTGATCCTAGGACCCTGAGATCATGACCTGAGCCCAAGTCAGATGCTTAACAGACTGAGCCACCCAGGAGCCCCTTGTCTATGATTACTCTTATCCATTTCTCTTTTTTCAGTTTCAAGAGATCTAAATATAATAAATATACTAACCATTTATTAGTATGTGCATTGCAGATATTTTTCCCAAGTTCTCACTCATTCCATAACGAGTTTTCAATTTTTATGTTGTCTAATTATTTATACTTTTGTAATTTCTGCATTTTCTGGAATGTATAAAAATTCCTCTTGAAACTCTTAAGTTAGGCATATGGTCTAATGAATTTTTCTGAAAGTTTTTTTTTCCTTTTCATACTTTTTGATTATTTTGTGTTTTACATTTAATCCATCTTAAATAATATACTATTGTTAGTGCAAGATAATGGTCAACTTTATATTTTTCCAGGGGTAAAACCAATAGCACAAGCATTATTGTATTATTACATGTTAAAAATCCATTTTCCCAGTGGTTACATTTCGAGAGTGGGATGAGATGATAAAAGACTTCCATTTTTCATTCTGTATCTTTCTGTAGTGTTTGAACTGTTAAAATGAGTGTATATTACTTTTAAAATTTAAGACAGTGTGTAAGTGTGATATGTATACATATTCCCACTCAATTTGCCAGCATGAGCCTATGACCCATTTATTACATTCTCTCTTTCTTACACAGAGACACACACACTTACTCACCATACCTACCACACCCATTCAGACACAAACCACACACAGATACAATTCCTACTTCTCCCAACGCTATCATATATCACCTAACCAGAATAACTCAATTACATATAAATAGCACATGCTCATTTCTGGTAATTATTGCTTATATTCTAATAATTATTGCTATCAGAAAGAAAAAGAAGGAAGGAAGGAAGCAGGGAGTAAGGAGAAGGAGGGAGGAAGAGAGAAAGAGGGAGAGAATGGTGTGGGCTGAATAGTAACTGGTCTGCCTTGGGAGCAGCCAAGCCCATGCTGTCTGACTTTCTTGTTGATGTTGTCACCAGTGATACAGTGAGACAAAGAGACCTCTACTGTTTTGTTGTGTTTTTTTTTTTTTAAACTTGGACATACCCATAGCAACACTGCCCATGGATCCCTCAGATATAGTACCCCATGAAAAAATTAATCTTCTAACTTGGTGCAGCAAACTGAAATTCAGATGACTCGAGATTTAACTTTTAATTCTGACACTTAAGCCATACTTGTAGTATCGGAGAAATCAACCTGTTCTGCAAAATAAGGATGTGATCTCCAAGACCTCAACCACCTTAAAAATCATGTGGTTCTAGAATGTTTACTGAACCTTCTTGCCTGAAATTCATTAGTTCCATAGCTTCCTTTTGATTAAACCTCCTATCACTTATTTCTACTACAAGCAATTGCTTATTAGTTTAAAATTTACAAACAGTTGCACAGAGTTTATATCATACTCTGTGGTTAAAAACCATTTTATTTGGGGCACCTGGGTGGCTCAGTCGTTAAGTGTCTGCCTTCAGCTCGGGTCATGATCCCAGGGTCCTGGGATGGAGCCCCTCATCGGGGTCCCTGCTCGGCGGGAAGCCTGCTTCTCCCTCTCCCACTCCCCCTGCTGTGTTCCCTCTCTCACTGTATCTCTCTCTGTCAAATAAATAAATAAATTCTTAAAAAAGAAAACCATTTTATTTAATAATGTTCCTTTTGGAAAAATGTGGAAAATGGCTGTAGAGAGAAATATTATAAAACAATTTCCTGGGTTAGGAACAACTAAAAGTACTAGGAATCCAAGTCCTATTCTAAAATTAACTCATCTAAATAAGATATAATTCTTACATTGGATTAATCAGAATGTAAATTAAATGTAAACTATAAAGAAAGTAGTAAATAGCCAAGCAGGCAGGTCCATTAGATTATGATAATATTGTGCCCTGGTATAGTATTTATACTTTTTCAATGTGCTTCAATTATCTCAAAAATAACCAGATACATAGAGGGTAAATATAACCCATTTTATAAATGAGTAAATGGAACAGACACCTAGGCATTCATTGATGAAACACATTTTCAGGACCAAAGCCCCTTGAATCTTACTCCCATGTTCTTGTCCATTGCCTGGTCAATTTCTCTGTTGAGTCCCTTCTTTTTTTTTTTTTTTCAGATTTTATTTATTCGACAGAGAAAGAGACATCCAGAGAGGGAACACAAGCAGGGGGAGTGGGAGAGAGGCTTCCCGCTGAGCAGGGAGCCCAATGCGGTGCTCCATCCCAGGACCCTGGGATCATGTGTTGAGTCCCTTCTTAATCAGAGAAATTGGTTATCTCCTGTCCTACAAGGAGGCCAGTGTTTACCAACTATGACTCATTTCCCTTCAATTTGTTTTTTTTTTTTTTTGTAGAATGAGAACCACAACCAAAGAGTTAAATTTTGAAAACATATTTGTTCTGTCAGAGGGCCCGTGTTGCCAGTAAACAAAATTTAGCAAACAATAGAAAAAGTATATATATAATACTTCGTGGTTTTTCAAAGCACTAGTAATACATTGCCTCTTCTATTCATTTTAGAATTCGAAATACAGTACTGCTAACATACCAGTACCATGTTGCTTAAATCGGTGCTGGAAGTCAAGCACAACTTGTGGATTATTAACATAGTCTTTAAAGAAAGACATGCAATAGTTTTGAATTTTAAGACAACGCTTCACTTTTGAAGAGCTCCTGAAGTTAGTATGATACTTACCTATACTGTAAACATGTAATTTCTTTACTTTTCTCCTTAATAAAAATCTGCCAGTAAATTAATGTATTTTTTAGTTTTAAAAATCTCAGATTTTAGAGGTGCCTGGGTGGCTCAGTCGTTAAGCATCTGCCTTTGGCTCACGTCATGATCCCAGGATCCTGGGATCGAGCCCCGCATCGGGCTCCCTGCTCTGCGGGAAGCCTGCTTCTCCCTCTCCCACTCCCCCTGCTTGTGTTCCCTCTCTCGCCGTGTCTCTCTCTGTCAAATAAATAAATAAAATCTTTTAAAAAATAAATAAATAAATAATAAAATCTCAGATTTTAGGAAATGTAGTAACAGTTGTAGTATAATGAATACAATTATTACTCAGAAAACTCTGGAAAGATTATGAACTGTTGAAAAATAGAAAACTGTGTATTCCATGGGCAGCTTTGGGAATTAAGGACTGGCATTAAATTTTTATTAACCATCTTTCTATTAATATTAAATTATTTTAAAACAAAACAAAACAAGTAAAGAACCTCCAGCAAGTCTTGTGTTCCTAAAGAAATTAGGAGTTTTTTTATGGCCTCTGCTGAGAAAAGGTTTACAGAATTGCTTGATGGTTGTTTAATTTTGGCAAAGAGCACCAAGAGAGACATAACAAAAATGGAACCTGACATAACTTTGAAATCTCCCTCAGCAATAAACAAGCTCTCTTTGCGTCTCAGTACTACTACTAACTTCTGCTGCAGAAAATTTCTGGAAGCTGAACCAGCTTCAAAGACCCCATAGGCAGTTTCTTCCACTGAGTCCCAGATACTGCTATGACTCCCTAGCGGGGTAAGCATCTCTGAATCCCGGAGCGCAGGCCTGCTAACCCAGGTGCCACCCTGAGAGTGCACTGTGGTAAGAGTCCTCAACAGTGCATACTGCTTTCTGAAGCATTTCACATTTCCTCACTCACGTCAGGGTTGTTTACTTCAGCCGTTGAGGATGTGGTCCCCTGATGCCAGCACCACGGGCTGCATTCCTGTGAGAGTCTTTCAGATACACGTTGCTCACTTCACTGTAGCCAGCAGCAGGGCAGCCTTAAACTTTTCTCACAAGGGACAAGATTTAGAGGGAACATCACAAATGTGTTGATCGTTCAGCAAGTTTATCAAATTATTGCTCTTGGAGAGTACCACAGCTGTTGAGAGCACAGACATACCGGCTTCCTCAAACCTACTCGATTCTGAATTTAAGACCATCCTGAGTTTAAGCCCCAAAATTCTCACTTATTAGATAGGTCAGCCTGAGAAAGCTCTCTGAGCCTCAGTTTCCTAATTTGTAAAATAGGGCTGACTGTTCTACCCTCAAAAGATAGTTTTAAGGATTGCAGAGGAAATATGAGGAAGTACTTGGAAAGTAAGCATTTCTTAAGCACTAACCTCAAAATTGATGTCTATCGTGAAACGGATTGCAACCTCAAAATTGATGTCTGTTGTGAAAAGGATTGCAAGGGCAGAACTCTGACTTTTCCCATTTCTCAAGATTTTTTGTTTCTAAATTCAGAAGCACTGTCTCTGTCAGTCTGATGGAACAGTCCACTGCCCGTATAATATTCTTTTAAACTGTGTGACATAATCAGAATGAATAGTACATAGTATACATGAAACATGCTACTGAGTTTCTTGCTACTGAGGTGTTAATTTTAAATGCACGTTCTGGAAAAGCTTCACAGAGTAAAAGACACATTCCATTTCAGGGGAAAAAAAAGAGCAAGGAGCTCTTCTGTCCTACCAGGATATACATAGCTTTGACAGAATAACAGTATTTTAACCCTTAAAAGAATATGAATTGATCTTCTCATTTTATAAATGAAGAAACTGATACCCAGAGAAATAGATTGACGAGTCCACGGACACACAGCAATTAAATAACAAAGACCAATTGTGGCGTAACCTGCCCATTGTGCTGCACTGCCTTTCACTCCCTGACTTGACAATACATCATAATTTGATCTGCATCCTTCCTCAATACCTCGCATTTTTCAACAAAGTACTCTGACAAATATTAGTAAACAGGAAACCATTCTGGTGCATTGGAAATTGTTCCATCCTGCTCCTACCCAGTACGTAACATTGAACAAAGCACTTCTGAACTACTACTAATATATCTAAAAAACTAACATTTACCAAGAGTTTACAAGTGCTTTACTTGAATTTTTACCATCCACTGTCCCATGGTAGCATTTTATAGGGGGTCATTCTCAGACTACAACATCAGAATCACCAATACTTTAGGAAATGCAGAACCCCAGCCCATTCCTGGATTTACTGAATCAGAAATTCTGATGACCCAAGAATTTAAATTTTGGCACATTCTCCAAATGATTCTGATGCTCATGAAAGTTTGAAGCTTATTGAGTTACTAGAGACTCTTACAGTCCTCTAAAATTTTAACGATGACAAAAGCTGAGGTCCGGAGAGAAATAACATATTTAGTCACACAGCTAGTGAGTTGCAAACCTGGGATTTCAACCCAGGTCTTTTTATTATTATTATTATTATTATTATTATTATTATTATCTGAGGGTTTTCAATATTTGACACAGAGTCTAGCTGATATTCTTTAGCAAAGTATCGGCTTAGATTTGATATTCTTTTTTTAACACTTTTTTTATTTTATTTTATTATGTTATGTTAATCACCATACATTACAACATTAGTTTTTGATGTAGTGTTCCATGATTCATTGTTTGCATATAACACCCAGTGCTCCATGCAGTACGTGCCCTCCTTAATACCCATCACTGGGCTAACCCATACCCCCACTACCCTCCCCTCTGAAACCCTCAGTTTGTTTCTCAGAGTCCATAGTCTCTCCTGGTTCGTCTCCCGCTCCGATTTTCCCCCCTTCATTCTTCCCTTCCTACTATCTTCTTCTTTTTTTTTTAATATATAATGTATTATTTGTTTCAGAGGTACAGGTCTGTGATTCAACAGTCTTGCACAATTCACAGCACTCACCATAGCTCTTTCCTATCTCCTTAAATTCATAATTCTTCATTTCCTAACTCGACCTACAGCCTGCGTTTTGTAAAGTTAAATCATTTACTGTCCACCATCATCGGCAGATCTCAGAGTCAAGGGTTCTTTGGTGTTAAAATGGAACAGAGAGATGTTTGATAAGGCTGTGTCAGATTAATAGCAGTCTCCCAACAAGGATTGGGTTGGGAGAGTGGATGGTGCATTTGGCAAATTCTCACTGCAGTAATTCACTGTGTAATTGACTAAATGAACAGGAACTGTCGGCCACCGCTGGACAGGGATCCCTGGTTGAAGTGGATTTAATTGTTCCCTCTCCAGTTCACTGTCCCCCTGGTGTTTATCAAATCAAGTCAGTGCCTTGATTGTGATTAATTCAGCATTCTGAAAAGGGAGCACAAAAAAATTACCAATGAACTCCTCTACCCCTTTACCATATAGATGTTGAAGACCTGGTTTAGCAGCCTTGGAGAGCTACCTAAAATCCTTAAAAAATTCCTTTTTTTTAGTCCTACAGTCATTGACTTTGAGAACTTTAAGGGAATCTAAGAGATGTTGTAACCCAGTGCTTCTCAATCTTTAATGTGCATCAAAGTTATCTACATATCTTGCTCAAGTACGGATTCTTATTCTGTAGGTCTAGGGTGAGGCTTGAGATTCTGCACTTCTAACAAACTTCCTGGTGATGCCAAAGCTGTTGAGCTCCGGACCGCACTCAATAGCAAGGAGCTAGCCCAGGGAATGCAAATGAGTCCCAACCCTGAAGGAGTATTGGCCACTGCCTTGAGAACTAGACTGAAGGTTCTGTAGTTGACGCAGGGACCAGCTGGTCCATTTGCCTGGTTTGTGCCTCTCTCGGGTATAAGGATAGGAAACTTCACCTCAATGTCATTTTTTGTGGTTTTTAATGAACACTTCCTTTTACTTGTAGTTGCATTTTTTAGTTCGTTTTTTTTTTTAAAAATTGAGGTATAATTGACCTAACATTAGGTTCAGGTTTGCAACATAATGATTGTTATTTGTATATATTGCAAAATGATTGTCATGATAAGTTCAGTTAACATCCATCACTGTACATACTTACAGTTTTTTTTCTTGTGATGTCTCATTTTTTTAAAGGTTTTATTTATTTATTTGACAGAGAGAGACACGGCGAGAGAGGGAACACAAGCAGGGGGAGTGGGAAAGGGAGAAGCAGGCTTCCCACAGAGCAGGGAGTCCAATGCGAGGCTTGATCCCAGGACCCTGAGATCATGACCTGAGCCGAACGCAGACACTTAATGACTGAGCCGCCCAGGTGCCCCATGATTTCTCACTTTCAGATGCAGACACAGAAACCCAGAAATGTCAGTAACTTCCACAGGGTCATATAAGCTAGTTAGTGGTAGAGCTGGGACTAACTAAAGCTGGAACCTAAACCTAGGTTTTTCTCTCTGAGTTGCACAACTTAATTACAGATTGCATGTGAAGCTGTTTTAAAATATCTTTCCTCAGTTCTGTCATTGGCAGAGCAAGCCACAGAGTAAAATTTGGATTCAAGAAGCCAAGAGTCAAGTTCAGCCTCTGAAAAGTTCTGCAACTTTGGGAAAAGAATTTCTCTGTGTCTCAATTTTGTTACTCTGTGAGATGATAAGTCCTTGCCCGGCCTTTCAGATTCCTTCTGACATTGTAGAAGGCAATGAAATAAAAGACATGAAAGCCATTTGATAAAACATAAGTAACTTAAATAAATGGAGGGCATTTTTATCAAAATTACTGTAGGATCACATTATTCTTACAGGATTATTGATTTTGGAAAACTGTCTCTATATTTCTATATATCTATATTTTATATAGATAAAAACATATATATACTTACATATATAAAAATATATATGAATAATACATGACCTTACTATTATCCTATGTTGAATTTTATCTGAGATTATTGAAATTACTATTTTGAACTTCATTAATGATACCTTTTTTATTTTCTACGCACCTTTAATGTATCTGGTCTGTGCAAAGCATGCACAGAGGCATGAGAAGTGAGAGAGAGAAAGAGAGAGATATCAAGCAAGCCAGCCAAAATCTTGTCAGTGATATCTTGTTCCGGGCTGCCAGTAGCAACAAGGCTCCATGTTTCTTTATTCACATCCAGAAGGAAAGATGGGGACTTTTTTTTTTTTTAACCCAAAAGTCTCCAGTAAACCTTTCTTTTCTTTTCATTGATTCCGTTGCCTTATGCCTTCCCATTCCTGAACCAGTCCCTGGAAGAGGAGGGGGAACCCCAAGACTGGTTTATAGCAATCAGGCCCACATCTGGAACAGAGGATCAGTTTCTCCCATTGTTACAACGGGTGGGATAGATTCAGCCACAGTCCACTACAGAGGCTAATGGGGAAATATAAAGAATTCGTTTTACCTACCTATGTAAACCAGCAAACTTACATTTTCTTTCCCAGTTGAGAAATGTTAAAGTTGTAAGTACTGTAGCCATGTTACCTTTTGTTAACACACCTAATTGTATGCAGGACATGAGGGTATGCTCCTTAAGTATCTTGTCTCGAGATTAAAACAAACCATCATATAATGTGCTTTTATTTTAAAGAGGAGGTGGTATAACCTCATTTTAAAGATGAGAAACCTGAGGCTCAGCTAAGCTATGGAGCTTGACCAAGGGCACAGTAGAGAAGCTAGAAAACAAAGCTGATTTCAAAACTCATGCCTTTAAGACTTAACTAACTATATATATATATATGTATATATATATATATATATATGTTCTGAAATTTAAAATAGTGCTGCACTAAGATGATCTACAGAATATAATTTCATATCATCTCTACATCATAATGAAACTCTCATTATAAATGCATTTAATTGGGGAAAGAGACTCATTCCCCATAAGTTAGAGAAGACAGAAATAAATCCAAA
Source organism: Callorhinus ursinus (assembly GCF_003265705.2). Classification (NCBI taxonomy): domain Eukaryota; kingdom Metazoa; phylum Chordata; class Mammalia; order Carnivora; family Otariidae; genus Callorhinus; species Callorhinus ursinus. Next base: position 41,641,586 of record NW_027397065.1, read on the forward strand.
AACTTAGCTTTGCTGATGGGTGCAAGCTTTCCCTTCCCTAAATTTTATTGATCCTGTTGGCAAAAACAAAATGGAACACTCTGAGTCACTTCTTGCCTCTGCCCACTATAAGGATGAAGAACCAAACAAAATTAAGCATTAGGAAGAAATACTATTCACAGTTTCTTGTATTAGTGAATAATGAGGTCTCAACATGAGACGCTTTCCCAGACAACAGAAACTAGAAGATTCACACAGCCCAAAACCAACAGGAAGCTCACTGCCAAAGGGCTGTAGCCAAGAGTGGCACTGGTGTCTTGCTGCATTCATTTCTTAAAGAGTAACTGAGCAGTGCTCTGTGTGGTCCTCTGTCACCACTTCCAGAGCTGTTTTAATTCAAAAACTGGTTTACCATCCCAAACCTCTCCTGGCCATGATGTGACACTAGTTCAATTCCCTTATTTCTATCTAATGTCTCATGAAGTCTTCCACATTATCTTTATTATGTGCTCTTCAGAGTCTCTGCCTCCCTCACCTGTCCCTGACTTAGAACGTTCTCCTCTCTAATGAAAGTTACCGTTCCATGAGTTTATCATACAGGGCACTGTTTTAGGTACTTTATATGAATTCTCTCATTTAATCCTCATAATCACCTAATAAGGTTAATACTGTTTGACCTATTTTACAGTTGAGAAGTTGAGAATTTGGATATTTGTACTAGCTTATTTTAAAATCTAATGTGAGTCCCTCTCATTTCACAAAGTGGCTCTTTCTAATAGGAAGTAAAATCAAAGTTAGCAGGAAAGGTCCAGAGGGAAAAGATGAGATCCCTCAAGCTGTCTAACTTGGCACTTACTGAATATAATGCTGTGTAGACAAAGGGCTCCCCCCCTCTCTACCTTCCCCTTCTTTGTCTTCCCCTGCCTGATAGGCCTGACTCTCTCTTTATAAAGGCTCAGTATCATATTTAACCTCCCCCCCTCTCTGAGCTCAGACCATAATCTCTTATTTGACCACTGCCCCTGCCCCATTCTTGTCACTGTTCCTTCTGCCTCACGGTGCATGTTCATATTCCTAAATGTCTCCCCCTCAAAACAAGAGGGAATTTTACCCTCTCAAGGGAACATATAAATCCTAGTGTACCATCAATCTTTAGTGTGGTGACTCTGAAATAGGACTGTCTGGGTTCAAATTTCAGATCCCTTATTTACTCATTGTGTTATTTTCTGCAAGTGACTTAAATTTTTAGTCTCAGCAGGCTTATCTATAAAATGAGAGTTGTTAATAAGAGTACCTACCATAAAGGAGCGTGGTGAAGAATACAAGCCATAATCCATGTAGAGTGCTTATAACTGCCTAGGATATAGTATACAGGCCCACTAAATATTGACTACAAATATTACCTGCTAATTCAACTGATACTTCTTGAGTCCCCATGCAACATGCTCCTTGCCCTCACAGGGACCACATCTTAAAGGGAGGATACACTTTCAACAGACATCCATGGAAATAATACATAAGTGAAAATAAAGGCAGTGAGGGAAATGTCTTCATTGCAATGAAAGCATATTTCAGAGGACCTGACAGAGTGGTGTATGATCAAGGAAGACTCCTCAATGGGAGGAACATTTTTGAACTGAGCTGTGAAAGATGCAAGATACATACGAGTAAGGAAGGATGAATATGGATCCCCTTACTCCCTATTATCTGATGACACAAACGTTAGAAATTCCATGGTCCTATTAAGAAACAGTGTGGAGTTTATAAATATTTTTGTTGTAATTAGATATTTGCCATTTGTATTTGTTATGAACGCATTTGTTCTGTAACCATACTGCCCTTAACATCAGTTATTTTGCTTTTGTTGTATACAGTGGGTACACGCTGAGAAGTACACACTTTTAAGTTATTTGGACTATACCACTTTTTAAATACTGCCGAGTCACTTTTCCCTGGTGTATTTTTTTAAGCACAGGTCCTAGATCCAGTGCTCTTTAGTGCTAAATATGTTTCTCAACTCCCACTCATAGGATTCAGTAATCAGTGTGAATCCGTGTACCCTCCCCATCCAGCCCACCTCTGTTCAAAAGACCCATTTCAGCACCACTTTCATGACCCCTGCCATTCAAGAACCAAACTAAACTTTAAATCCAAAGAAGCCAAGCAAACACTGTCTGTGTTCCCAGTGTCTCTGGGGAGCTGAATATGCTGCTCTTTTCTGTTACCCTTTTGCTACATGTTCACTGGAATCCTGCCTATTTGGTCTGCATTAGATCAGCTTTCTGGCATCTTAGCCAAATTAAATGGAAAACAATAGGAGGCAGTGGGTAACATTCTGTGGAGGGAGAAAGTGTCTCTGATACATACATAGGAGTGGAGCTGGTAATAGTCTAGATGGCTTGTTTTTGTTTGTTTGGTTAGAGTAGGCTAGTTCTCTTTTTTGAGACAATATCTTACAAGGGGAGGGAACTATCAGATTTTTACCTGCATTAAAACCTTGGTGCCTTGACTAAGGAGACAGAAACTAAAACTTGACTTTGCTTTTATATGACAGATAGAAGCAGATGCTAATTTCCCTCTGACACAGAAATGAAGCAATAGCAATGGGTGGTTCTGTATGCCCAAACTCCTCCTCATAGCTTATGGGACAAGTTGGGTTTCAAAACCCAGTAGCAAGAGAAAACCATGGGTCTCCCAATGACCTGGGATAATTATGGATCACACCTTTAAGTCAAATGTAACCTGCCAGTGAGTCTTGAAATTTGACCTGATCAATTTCCACATTTTTTATTCACTGTTCTGGGCTTTGGAAGCTAGAAAAGCCACCCCTTTTCCCTCTTAGGAACATGCACTGTTATCACCCTTGAGGCCCAGAGGGAAAATGTAGCTCCTCTTTTGCTAAAGTTTATCCATTTTTCTCCCTCTCCCTATCCTTGTGCATTAGAAACACTTGACTGGCATGTTTGCTGCCTTGCAGAAAGAAACCAAAACAAATACCCTCTATGGTATTAGTTAAAAATGGATTGGGAAATGGTGAATTACTAGTTACATGGTGTGTATAAAAATCTTTAACAAGTCATCACCCATAATGCTTTGAGTTGTATGAACCAGCTAATAAAAAGATTAGATCAATTGTTTCTCTCTAGCTTGGGACTTGAGTCAATTATTCAGATGGAAATTGAACTGGAACAAACCTTTACCTCTTCGGACCTGAGTTTCCAGGTGTTAAAACTTCTTTGAATTATCAGGATTGGGTGGGCAAATTCTCACATCTACCTCTGAAATTTATCAAAATAAGACTCTGGGCTTATGTAAGCTCATTTTAAACCTGGCTCCATTCCACACATCCTAAGGATCTATAGTAATTCAAGGCAAGTCCCTCCTTTGGATGGAAGAAATGTCCATTAAAATTAATAGGTTGTGAATACAGTTTCTTTCACTTCTTCCAGCTTCAGGGAATTTCAATATGATTCCAATCTTTTATATTTTTTCCATACAATTAAAATGACTCCTGACTTTCAACTTCAGTTGAAACTAGTAGCTTTATTTATTAAATTAAGAAGAGGAACCCAGAGAGAATTCTATCAGCCTTCTAAAAGAAATTAGTCAATTCATCATATATTTTATTAATTTTACTTTATTATTAAATGTAGCAATTTGAATGTAGTCTCATTTCCCCCAAATTTGGCATTCACCCTTCAATCTCAATCCAAATGTTATTTTTAAAAATACGTGCTCTATCATTTACATTTCATTCTTAATGAATTCCACATAAATTAACACATATATAGAAAGGAATCATTTTCCAAGAGAAATAAATTTGATTCCGTGAAAGTAAAAGCCTGGAAGAGATTAAGCCACAAAAAATTAAGAAGGCTATTTAGGAAGTTCAGAAACAGAGAGATACTGCAGAATTTTTCACAGCAAGGCCCTATGTCGTTAGGAAAACAAGTACAATACTAGCACTAGATCTGGATCACAGTTTTGAAGGAAGCTCCAGAACTATAAGATTTTTGCTAGGCAAATTTTCCCTATGCATTATTCCTATGTTATGCCATGAATTTTTTAAAAAGGCAATAAAGCAGTTCATAGTTATAGACTAAATGGAACTGAAAGGCAACGTTTTTATAAATTATACCTATAATGACTGATGTAGCAGCCCATGGGCTGAACCCTTGGATGTGATTTTGACCACTATGGTGATGTTTGTTTAAAAATTTGGATTTAAATGTCCTTCAGGCAGGCCTGTATTTTTTAGTCTAATTCACTACAAGGCCAACTTCTTCCTATTCTCCATTACACCTGCTTCACACTCTTATATGATTTCCCTAGTCAGATTTGAATGTGTGATCCTAGACTTAGTCTAACCCTCTAGTAACTCCATTTAGCAAGTTTTATTTTGAATACTTACTTCGTATCAACTATAGTGGTCAGCTTTAGGAATATATAAGCAGAATCTTTGCACATTGTGGTGACTATAGAGTAGGATTTCCTTAACAGTGAATCAGTTTACTAAGCAAACCTTGAGATATGCACTCATGTGATCTACCTATGAAAAATTAAAAATTGAAAAACTAAACAGCAATAATTAGACCTACCCATATCCTTTCCATAAGTATTTCTCCTCATGTGAAAATGGTAGAGAAAATACAAGATTTGAATCTGCAAACATAAATTTAAATGACTGCTTTACCACTTAATAAACTTTAAGCTACCTATGAACTTCTGGATTTTGATGGGAAGCGTTGTTTACAAAATGCTGATAGGGCTAACTTTATCCTCATAATGTGGTTGTGAGATTTCAAACACTTCACAACAGCATAACAGAATAAAAAAAAGAGTAGAAATCTCAGTTCTTTTTTTTCCTACAGTTTTTATTTTAAAAAAATGACCACCCTCCTGCAACTACCTGGGTAGTTCAGCAGTATTTTCCTATATTTATGTTCCAGATCTAAATCCATATTTGGTTACTATTTCCCCACTTATTTTGGTGGAGGGATTCAACAAAGATATTAGCCTTTTCTTGCTCTCTTAGAATCTCCATTTCATATTCTAGTTGGGTGAACTTTCTTTCACCTCTTTGAATACCAAATGCATGTTAGATGGTTTCTGAGTGTTTTTCCTTTGGCAAGAGTGTTTTGGATATTCTCAGGGGGTTAACAGTTCATTGCCTTAGCATTTCAAGTTACTCAGGTCACTGTCATTTCATGGAAGATAAAACAAGATCTCCTACCCAACTAGTCACAGCAATTGGAAATTGCAGAGCTAGGATTTCTTGGAGTTTTGCAATTTCTCACTCTTCTCTTGATGATATGAGTGGTGAACTGGGATTTAAAATAGCCCCATTCTCACATCCCAAGATAAGCATGTGATGCTGCTGGGCCACTGAGGGATGTGACTTGTTTTTCTGTATAAGATTATAGGACAAGGACATTCTTCCAGAGGACACACCTGTCATTGGGAAAGGTGCAGAAAAGGGAGCAAGAAACCTGAAACTAGACCTGTAATTAACAAATTATGTAAAAATAATGTCCACTCATCATTGTTTAATGTGATATCTTTTAAGCAAAATGGAACTCTGTTAATCAAAGCATGTTCTGTTCCTTGATGGGAAAAAAAAAATGTTGAGTTGAGAAATGGAAAGAAGGAAGAGAAAACCTCTGGATCCAAATGTTAAACATGAATTTACCCTTGTTTGAACCATCAGCACACTGGTCAGTCTAAGAAATAAGTCAGCAGAGAGGTCCATCTTTCTACCCAATAGAATGGCTGATTCAATCAGTGTGCAAACTGTCTTATTCACAGTTAGTAGGAAATCCACCTGGGCAAGCCTGGAAAGGTTGGTATGGAGACCCAGTTTCGAAGATTAGCTAAACCATGTGACAATTGCTATTTCTTCCATTTTCTGGAATGTCTGCACCTAAATACACCCCAATAGAGAGATGGCATTTCAAGACAGAACTCCTAATTGAAGAAAGTCTCAAGATATGCAATTGTATTGTTTGATCATTAGAAGCAGGAACCTTGGAACAAATAGATGAAGTGCCAGTACTTTCCATACCAACTGTGAAACTCTGGGCAGATCACTAATTATCCAAAATTCTCAACCTCCTCATTTTCAAAATGAGAATAATAGAAATAACTTTCTCATAGGGTTATTGTCCAAAGTGAAGTGTCACAATTGTGTAAAGCCTTTACTACAATGCTTACCTACAGAAAATAATAAATGGAGGTCACATATGTTCTCTATGAAAGCTGCTTTTCAATGTGGTGGTGTGGACTTCAGCTTTTTCTTCATTTCTCAAGGCCTCTGCTTCTTCTTTATTTAAAGTTAGGTTATTGTCCAAGGTGAAGTATCACAACTGTGTAAAGTCATGCCCTTCTGCTGCTTCCAATAAACTGATAGTTTTCCAACTGTGAACTTCATCCCCACAGCCTGGCATCACCTGGGAGCTTGTTAGAAATGCAGATTGTTGAGCCTTATTCCAGACATTACTGACTAAGGAACTCAGAGTGGGGCCTAGTGACCTCTATGTTTTAATGGGCTTCCCAAGGGATTCTGATGCATGTTCAAGTTTAGAAAGCACTGAAACAGACTATACCATCCACCAAACCAAAGAGATACTGAGTGTGGTGGTTCCCAGACAGAAATTGTCACTGGGAGGGTTGGTGAATAGTCAGACTACAGGTATCTACTCTACTCAGGTGAAAGCATTGCAGTTGACAAGATTTTACATCAGCTGTCATCTTTGTGACATATTTAAATACAGACACTCTTATTCATTCCTCATTAAGGAAAATAGTGCAAGCCTTCAGATGACTTGCCCCTACCGTGCACTGAGAGGGTCCTCTTTTATGAGCTATAGAGTACACATGGGTTTGGGGGCTGCTGCTGTGCCTTAGCATGACACAGTGAAAAAGACCAGATTCTAATTCTTGCTCTAATTCACTGTGCAAACGTTTGGTAGGTTTCTTAATTTCTCTGTGCTTTATTTTCTGAGCATGAGATCAGTACCTGGCCCACAGGGCCACTGGGATAACTGAAAGAGGTCAAAATGTAAAATGATTAGTCCTGGCTTCCAGTGGCTACTCACTAAGCTCCCTTCTCTGGGGTAAGAGTGAGGCATCCATCATGTAAATGGCCAGGGCACTGTGGGAAATCTGCTTCCAGATTTCAGGCTCCTGAGTATGATGCTCCAGCAAGACACCTATATAAATCGAGGGAGAAGCCCTAGAGCAGGAAAGGAATTCAAGAGGTAGCCCCAAGCAGTTCCAATCTTCAGACTGGTGTTGCAAAATTAAATCCACCTTTTTAAAAAGATTTTATTTATTTATTTATTTATTATTTATTTATTATTTTAGAGTGAGCCAGTAAGAGAGAGAGAGCATGCCTGCGTGCACAGGAACAGGGGGAAGAGCAGAGGAGGAGGGGAAGGAGGGGGAAAGAATGGAGCAGACCCAGAGCTGAGCACCACAGAGCCCCACATGGGGCTTGATACCTCAGGTTGTGACCTGAGCCAAAACCAAGAGTCGGACGCTTAACCAACTGAGCCACCCAGGCACACCAAAATCCACCTTATTGATGACTCACAAAGGGATTGAGTTACTAAGGGTCACAAAATTCATTCCATCCAATAAGGATTATTTATTAAGCATACTGTGTGCCAGGCACCATGTCAAGTGCTTGGAGATACAACAGTGAAAGGACAGACCTTGTTTCTGCCTTTACCAAGAAATGTAGTCTGGTGGTGGGGCAGACAAATATTAAACAGATGATTGTGATGACAAGCATTATGGTGGAATGTTGAAGGGCCATGAGGAAACAAGAGGGACCCTTTCCCTGCTCGGCCACACCAGCAATGGTGCCATTTCCCTCTTTGACGCTCGCCTCGGGGCTGTTTCCCTTGGTGGCCAGGAGGGTGCTGGTGCACCTGTGAACCCACGAACACTGTTTTCCCTCTCCACCTATGAAATGAAAGGCAGCTGCTACCCATCTCACCTCAATACTCAGAAGTAACTCAGTCTAGACTTATTTATCATATTTAATAAATGTATCATGTATTATAACAAAAACATTTAGTGTTTACTTTGTACTAAGCAGTTCTCAGCACTTTACAGAAGCCACTAATCAAAGCAAAATTAAGTAATCTGATGAATTCAAAGCTCTGGTTTGCTCCTACAGTCCATGGCATTTAAAAAAATGGCAGTGGAAGATCAAATGTATTCATTTAATGAATATTTATTGCTTTTTAAAACAAGATCGGTTATGATTTTTTGAGTGCTTACTATGTGCAAAGCTGGGCTAAGGGTTTGCATGTGCTGTCTTATTTAATCCTCTCAAACAACTCGAGGAGACTGATGTTGGCATTTTCCTTCACTTTACCTATAAGAAAAATGAACTCAGAGAGGTTGAATGATTTGCCCATGGTCTCAAAGCTTGTGAATGGCTCATTCCAGAATCAAAGGCTGGATTGTGAGTCCAGAATTAGAACTTGGAAACACTGCACTGTATCCCCCCTTCTAATAAAAACCAACACAATTCCAGGGGTTGATTAGGCCATGATGGCATACCTCAAAAAAAAAAAAAAATCCTCAGAACTGGTGATTCCAAAGCAAGTTGGAGAAATGGATGTTATGGTGTGGTGTCGGGGGAGGGATGCAGCTCATTTCTAAGGAGGCAAGTAAAAAGGTCGGCGTTATCTGGAAGGCTTTATATAGGACATGAGAAAATGGTGAGAAAACTGGTCTTTTAAAGAAGGACAAGGTGGGGTAATCAGAGCACTGTCTCACGGCTTAGCTCTGAGGTGCAGGCTAATAAACTACAACCTGCTTGAGCTGCTTCCTCCAGGTCACTGTTAATTGGGAAATAAATTAGAAATGAAGGTGGTTATACTTTATACCTCTCCACTTTACAGCGGTAAAATGTAGGTTTACCTTTATGTAAAGGTAAGGATGAGAGTGAAGGATGAGAGTTTTCTGGAAAAGCATTGTTTTGTTTTTTAATTCAAGTTCATTTATTCCTTGACTATTAGGGACATTGAGACGATACAGGCAGTCAGATTTTGAGGTTGAAGTATCCTAATGTACCACAACATTGAGGAGCAGCACCATATAAACTGGTGCACATGTTCAATCCACCTCCCCCACCCGCACCCCTCCCACACTTCAGCCTGAGCAGGTCTCCAGCAGTGCTGAAATGATTAGGCTTACCTACGAAAAGCTCATCACCTGTATCTATTCCACATACACTACAAGAGCAACATACTTACTTTTTTTCAGGCAAAGCTATTTACTGTGTTTTCCCAGCCCACTAGCACCTGTGTATCCCCCTGCATTTGTAGCCTGTCATGACAATCAGCTTATGTAGCACTTCTGTTTCCCAAATCCTTCCCACATACCTGTCTCAGTTAATCTCTCAAAACTCTATTCTTACAGTTGAAGAAAACTAGCTTCAGAGGGACTAAATCACTTTTCTGGGCCATCTGGGGGGCTCAGTCATTTAAGCGTCTGACTCATGGTTTAGGCTCAAGTCATGATCTCAGGGTCCTGGGATCAAGCCCCGCATTGGGCTCCACGCTCAGCCGGGAGTTTGCTTGTCCCTCTCCCTCCCCCTCTGCTCCTCCTCCACTCTCTCTTTCTTTCTCTCTCTTAATCAATAAATAAAATCTGAACGAATGAATGAATGAATGAGTGAATAAATCACTTTTCCAAGGTCAAAAATAACAAATAGAGCAGCCAGACTTCCAATCTTTTGACTCCAAGTCCAGTATTCTTTCTGGAGACTGTTATTGGACCAGCAGCAGGGACCAGCAACAATGTCATCTTTTACTCACCACTGTGGCTATGATACTTGGCACAGTGCCAGACACACATTAGTGTTCAATAGATAAATTTTTTAAATTTTTGATTAAAAAATAGATAATAGTGGTGCCTGGGTGGCTCAGTCAGTTGAGCATCTGCCTTTGGCTTAGGTCATGGTCCCAGAGTCCTGGGATCGAGCCCCGCATCTGGCTCCCTGCTCAGTGGGGAGTCAGCTTCTCCCTCTCCCTCTGCCTGCCACTCCCCCTGCTCGTGCTTTCTCTCTGTCTCTCAAATAAATAAATAAAAATCTTTATTTAAAATATAAATAAATAAATAATATATAATAAAGCTTTAAGAATAATCTAACAAGTCTTGAATTTCATAGATAACAAAACAGAAACTCACCAAAATCAGACAAATTATCCAACTTAAAACAAGTTTCCATTATTTATTTATTTATTTAGGTAGGCAGCAAAGCAAAGTTTATTGAGTGATAGTAAAGTGATAGTACAAAGCTCCCAAAGAGGGAGGGGACCCAAGAGGGTTGCCATGCTCCTGTTATTTTTATAATGCTTATTATTATTGACTTGTATTTTTACCTCACCCAAGTCTGATAGATATTCACAACTGTTCTCAATAAAATTGCTCAATAGAAAAACAAATATCCTGGTGCTTAGAAGGGGGGGTGCGGCAGACAGGGATTCCTGAACATGTCATGCATAGTGGCCAAAGAAATTTTGCTAATCAGTTATTTTCTATGTAGTTAAAATAAGAGTTAACAACCCAGAGCAGAACAGAAAGAAAGCACCTAGTCTGAAATAATGAGGGGTGCTAAGTTCCCCACGTCCATCAGCTTCATTTTCCTTGTGTTGTGAAGTCATACTTCTCTCCCCCAAGCTGTGCACTCTAATGATCAAGGTTTGAATGCCACCTCTACCATTTAGTAAATGTGTGAGTTTGTGAAATTTAGTGAACACCTTCACTGAAAACCTAGGAAAGAATTCCTTTTCAAAAGATGGTTGTGAGCATTCAGCGAGACAGTTTCCACAAAGCCTTGGTGCATGGTACATGCTTTTGAATATTTGCTTTCTTCCCTGGGGCCACTGGGTCCATCACTAAAGCCATTACCTGGCCCTTCCTTGACAGAAGTGTTTCAACATTTATTGGGTTTCATTTCCAAATCTTACAAACTTTAGAAATTAATCTTAGTAATGTATTTGTTAAACATGTCCACTAAGCAAAATACTACCATAAACCAAACATACAGAATGTCTAATGAGTGGGCAGAGATTAATTGGTCAATTACTAGGTTCTAGCATATTTTACAGCTTCTATTTCTCAAAAGATTTTAGATTTGAATTTATAATAAAGGGTCATTAAACCACATTTGAAAGCTTATTGTTAGCATATAATCTTAGCAGCCTTCTTTTTACCTTCTGCATAATTCGTGAAGCTCAGACCATTTTATCTTCCAATTAAGTGTTTGGTTATATCCCTTGCTTCCATATATCACCAGTATCTACTATTGATCATTTTTCCTTTATTTTATATTTCAGAAATTTTACTGGCCATTGGCATATCCTGATTCTCCACCAAAATAAATGTACTCTGTTATTAATAATAATGTGTTGCATCTAGGCTTTATTATCTGTAGCAATTCAGAGCTCTTAAAAATAAGACACACAGATCTTCCTTTCTTAACAAAACAAAACAAAAAAAAATTACATGGTCATTTAATATTTAGGTATCACGACATCAAGTATTCAATTCTTTACTTTTAGCTTTGCCAAGAAGAAATCACCCAAGAGAGAAAAGGATCACCCTATGTACAGGCCACCTCAATTCTACTCCCTGGGCCCAGAATTCCACTTAGTATAGCCAGCTTTGGACTGACTCTCTTCTTGAATCCTGCCTCCTTCCCTCCTCTCTCAAGTCAATTCCCCACCCCACTCACCCCTCTACCAGGCACAGTTAGTCCAGCTGTTAATTTTCAAGTTCCTTGTTGCTCTGAGTGCTATTGCATTTTGGAACGTCACATGATGCCTGAATTTCCATTGTTCAAAAATCTCTTTTACCCTCTTTATGTTGACCCAGCAAATTTAAGGTGATATCTTATAACTGTGACTGTTAAGTAGCATAATCAAATGAAATTATATGAAAATGTCTCTGGCATATATAGCCAGTGCTTAACAAATATTATCTACTGTTTTTAGTTCTAGTTTTATCATGAATTTATCTGTAATTTGGCTATTATTGTGAGCACAATTCAGTAATTAATCCCTTAATACTATTTCATACCTAGCAAAGCTTAATTTTGTGTGTATTCATATCAGAACTGTAAATTCTTTATAGTGTGTCATGCTTCTATTTCTCTATATGCCCCTAAGTATAAACAATGAAAATGGTACTAGCAACAGTCTATTATATCATGATGTCATTACAGAAATCCTCTAGGGTTGCACTGTCATACCATTTAATAGATGGAGAAACTGAAACTTGTGTAGCTTATAGTGATGGAGCCACTGTTCAATTTAGGAATTCACCCAACGTCATTTAGCTAGTAAGTGGCAGAACCAGGATTTACACCCAGACACCTGGCTCCCAAACCCACAGACCCAGCCAGTATGCTTCTCTTCCTTCTTCATCTCTTGAATGGCCACTTTAAAAGAACTTGGTAATTGCAAGGTTCTCTGAACGAAGATCATTAGAATGGTGAATGTCAGAGTGCTTCTGAATTTTGAGCATCGAAATTATACCCATTAGGGAAAAAAAATACATCCATTAGAAGATATTTATGAGATAGTTAAACCGTGAGACGCTAGCCTTGATCAAACTATATTCTCGTCTCAGAGCATAGCTTGATGATCCTCAGTGATCTCAAATGGCTCTAAATGATACACTGATTTGGGGGCCATGCTGGTTGTCAAATGATGAGTCATATCTGTTCGTAATCCCTCTGGGATAATGTAACCTCACAGCCAGTTCTCTTAGCCACTCTGACAAATACAACCTAACCCACCTATCGTAGCGCCTTGCATAATTAGCACCAACAAAGACTTCCCATTTTGGTCATCTTCTCTGATTCTTCTTCCTTGCAGATGGACCCACACGAGAACATCTTACTGAGCACTCTTGAGATAAAGAACGAAATGGCCACATCTGAGGCTGTGATGGGACTTGGAGACCCCAGGAGCACAATGCTGGCCTACGATGCCACCAGCATCCAGTACCGGAAAGCCGGCTTGCCCAGGCACAGCTTCGGCCGGAATGCCCTGGAACGGCACGTGGCACAAAAGAAAAGCCGCCTGCGGAGACGCGCCTCCCAACTGAAAATCACCATCCCCGACTTGACTGATGTGAATGCCATAGATCGGTGGTCCCGCATATTCTTCCCAGTGGTTTTTTCCTTCTTCAACATCGTCTATTGGCTTTATTATGTGAACTAAAACACAGCCTCCCATGGGAAGCAAGGACTAGATTCCTCCTCAAACCGGTTGTACAGCCTGATGTAGGACTTGGAAAACACATCAATCCAGGACAAAAGCGATGCTAAAATACCTTAGTTGCTGGCCTATCCTGTGGTCCATTTCATACTATTTGGGTTGCTTCTGCTAAGTAATGAATACACTAAGGTCCTTGTGGTTTTCCAGTTAAAATGCAAGTGATTTGTACACATGTTGGCAAGACTGTGTCTGAGTGTTCCACTTTATCTGCTTAGTGTGCAGGCTCTGTTGAGGGGAATTATTTAGAAGCTATTCTTAGAGGGCTCAGGAGCATTGCCAGTCATTTCACTGAGAAGTGGTCATATCCAGATACTCCCCATCGTCATTTCTAACATTGGCATGCTGTTGAGATGGCACTGTGCTTATGAAATATTATATGCAATGCCATGCCAACATGCTTACTGAAGGTGTTCTATGCCTGTCTTACGAAGGTGATAATGGCATCATGGGAAGATAATTCCCACTGGATTGTGGAAGGTTCTCATGTAGTTCAAACAGGATAGGGAGAGTGAAGACAGAAACTCGGTAACCCATCTGGCCAGTCTCTGCTTAAGCATAGGGAGTCAACACTGACGTCTTCCATTTTGACATTTAGAAACTGGGGACTGCTGAACATTATCATGCATGGTGGCCAAGAAAGGTTTCTAAAAAGCTCTTTCCTAGGTGGTTAAAATAAGAATTTATTATCCAGAGCAGAGTGAAAAATCCAGAAGTAACTATTTTAACAAAATTAAAGCAAGCAAGCAACATGACCCTTATCATCAGCCCCACACAGCATCTGGTTTATACATATTTTGTGTAATGGCAAAAGGTCCAGAGAGAGATTTTTTCCCCCAACTTCACAAGCTTTTGATAGCAGACCTAAAGAAGTGTTTATAGTTTATCTAATCAAAAGACAACCACAAAATAGAAAAGTTAGCGAAATTAGAATATCTTAGATGTAGGTTAAATTGGGAGTCACTCAAATATACTAACAGCACAGACAAAGCTAGCAAACAGGTTGATCTTCTCAGATGTCAGCTGTCTCTAGTACATTTCCCTGTAAGTTTATTTCTGAATTTAATAGGGTATTTCAAAAGAAGGATTTGTTCATTTCTTTAAAGGATTAATGGTCCTTTCCAGCTTTTCTTGTTTCTGAAATCCTGATTATATTCTTAGGAGACAAAGTAAGGCTTTGAAGAGATTGGTTGAACTATATTTCCTTATGTGCAGTGAAATTCACCTTTGTATTTTTCATAGCAAACAATACTTAAAGGATTATGTGAAGTAGACTTAGTTTGTGGGTTTGTTGGGTTTGACTTTTTAAGGGTGCTTTCATTGTGTATGTTGCAATTGGCCTAATGAAAGAACATATGAAAAGTAGTGTAGCATAGGATAACAACAAAGCCACATTAACATGATGAATGTTATGAGCCTCAGTTGATATTACAGAAAAGTATATAACTGATAGGCAGACATGATGTATTGTTTTTATTCAATTTTTGAATTATGTGAGTGTGCTTTTTTCTATACTAATTGGACATATGCATTCATATGTGAGACAGGAAAGAGAATAAGCTAATATATTTTATTTCTATCAATGTGAGGTTCATATTTTGCTTTTCTTGGGGAAAATAGTGAATTGCTAATTTCTCCTTAAAGTTTGATTTGATTGAATGTTTCCTTGGAGGATGACTTTGCTATTTCTATTTTAAAAACAAAAAAACACTTATTTTTCAAAGTAACATCCCTAATTGTGCAGAGTAAGCCAAGGCCAGTATTTGCCTGTGGATTAAGTGTATGGTTTTTTTCCCCCTGATAATTCAGCAGCTTGGAATATGATCGAGTCCTACTGCCCTCCTATTCCAACTTTCAGGGACAGAGGGGGTAGGAAAGGGTTTAGCATTCAGCTTTCTAAATTTGCTCTAAGATGGGAGGTATTTTTTTTTCCTTCACCAGCAAAGGGAACTCTGGCCTTTATTTTTGATTATACACTTGAACACCTCTGAGTATGGCCTTTGGGCAGAATCCAACCAAGTTTCTGCCCATGGGCTCAGAGTAGAAATTCCTCAAGCTTCTCCAGAGACACACTTTCTCCTAAGCAATCATTTTGGGGCATCACTCTAATAAAAGTGCCTGTCCCTTGTCGCCAGGGGTTAAAGTTTGGGCAGCATATATCAGGAAGGAGCATATCGATAACTCAGGTGCACAACTCCAAAATGCCATTCTGGAAAGGTTTTTCTAGAGACAACTCAGAGCCCAAGTCTAGAAGTGGGCTCTTATTTGCAATTATCATAAAAGCCATAAAAATCCTTGATATTGTCATTTATGGTTACAACAAAATTTAGATGTCCAGGGAAGTCAACATAGTAATCTAGATCAAAGTGAGAGATGAAACTTTGCAGCATGAGCCTCAAAAATATATGACCAGGGATTCATTTCTGCTCGCAGTGACAAGAAGAAACCAGAAAAGGGAGAAACACAGGAGCTTGAAACAGATGCCCTAGAGCAAAATCCATATATTGGCATTCAATAACCACGTAGGTAGAAACGACTGACTCATTCTGCCCAGAGATATCAGTAGATGCAGAATTTATTTTTAACTATATTTTTACTGTAGTTGAATTGAATTTGGTAGTCACCAAATTGAGGGCGGGTCGGGGAGGGGTGCTAGATCTCATAAGTCTTTGAAGACCAGTCAGCTTGATATCCAGTGGTTAAATTTAAGGACCACAAAAATGTGTTTTGGCAATTCTGATATGGTATTACTATCACTTTATACATATATATATAGTTTTCTTTTGATTATGAAACAGCCAGATAGCCAGCAATTAAGGTGTTTTTCATCTTTGTGAAATTCATAGGCAAATTCTGACTCTAAAATGCAGTCTAAATGAAACCTTTGATCTCAATCTGTATATATATATTGTACATGACTGCTAGTAGGTATGAAATGCATTTTCAGAATTGAAAACTCATGCAACATAATCATGTGTTTGCATAAGGAATGTTACAATTCTTTCTACTGCAATTTAATAACAGGGGAAAATACTTAAGCAGTGCCATCTAGACCTTTTCTCTTCTCATGTCTTCAAAAGCAGTGCTAAGTAAAAATAATAATAATAATAATAATAATAATGGTTTATGAACCAAAAGACTTTACATTCTAGCATTAGGAACACAAAAATTCTGTCAGCTTATACAAAAGCACAACACATAGAGAAAGTTCAGTGGAATGCAGTGGGAAAATGAATCATGTTCATTTAAAGCAAGACCTGCATTAAATTGGCAACTAACACAATTTCCATTTTCTATAGGTAACTGTGTTCCAGTTTTATGATTAAATTCATACTCAACAACAAAAACAGCAAAACAATCAACAAACAACAGGTCTTACAACATATTTACATGTATATATGTGTATATATCAATCCATATAAACATACATACATGTATATGCATTCGTATGTTGGAAAACAAAAGGAATAAGCTAATACATTTTATTTCCTTCATTAAACCAGTGTGTGAGTATTTTCAATTGGCAACCAACAAATCAGCATATTGAAACTAGTAATACAGGGTACTGAGCATTTCTCTATCAGCAGATCAATGCCTACAGTTCTTATGAACCATTGCACAGTTTGACACTACAATAGTACTGTACCTCAGAACATCGGGAATTAACTAGTTCTCACATTGCTTATCTACTTGCTCTCTTTTTCAAGGAAACAAATAACATTGTCTATTGGTGATTTAAAAACAAATAAAGTCTTAAGAAAACAGAAAATGATAAAAAAAAATTCCTCCTTGAAGGAGGAAAAAAAAAATAAACCCCACCATGTTGGTTAGGGCAAATACTCTCAAGTGTAGCAATCATGCCATTTTGCGAAGTGTACAGAGTCCATGTAATGTGAGCAACCATAGCTTTCACTGAGCGTGTGTAAATATTAAAACAGATTTCTTAAATATTTTTAACTTCTAATTTGTATTTTATGGTAAGGCAACGTGCTAATTCTGTTTATGGCTTAAGTTTATGTGTCATAATATGTAAATAATTCAACATGCTGTAAATGAATAGATACAAATAATTGTTTAATTTTTTTCTTGATTTTTATTTATTTTTTACTAAGTACAGTTACTGCAGTGCCCCAGTAGGGTAATTTAAACACCTTTTGCATAAATGGTTTGGGATCCCAGACAGAAGGGTTTCAATTTGCTATCACACACACATGTACACATACATGCATGCACACACACACACACACACACACACATTCAAACACACATACTCTCACTTTCTGCTCACTCGCTCCCACTCTCATCCCCTTTATGGGAAATGCTGTAGTGTTTCTGTAGTCAATGTAACAACCAAGAGGTAGCCTTAGCAATGGAAATGGGAAAAGCAGAAGTGATCATTGATAACTTGGTAGTGTTTTTATATGTCAGAGTTCAAGAAACCAAAGGTTGTAACTTAAATCTCAATTTTAAAAGAGTAAAAGTTTATATTGATGGCACTACAGGAAATAAAAGTGCTTATTATTCATACCTGTTCCAGAAATTTATTACACATAATACACACAAGACTTTTTTTTAAATAATAGCATTTTGTCCTTAGATAGTATTATTCCTTTTAACCAAAGACTCCAGAATTATTAAAAAACAAAAAAGGAAAGAAAAAAGAAAAAAATGGAAGAAAATAAAAAAAAAGACTGCTTTACACCAAAGGTTTAAAAATATTTTCCAAATACACTAGGAACATTGTAAAAACTAGTAAGGAGCCAACAGAATGTGAATTAAGATACTGCCCTAAAGAAATCATTTAAGAAAAAAAAAGCAGCAACACCCTTAAGTAATCTATTAGTTATTTGAAAATTGAAATAAAACATTTCTGTGGATATATGCAAAATTCTGACATTAGATTTAATTTGCTTTGAAAAGTTCTTTTGTGATAAAGATAAATATGATCCAAATGATGACAAACAAAACTTTGTGTTTTTTAACTTTCAAAACCAACTGTCTCTCTCCTGTCAAATGTCCACTAATCTGATGCCTTTGTGTGTGTCCTTGTACCACCTGAAGCAAGTTGACAGTTCCATCAGCTTGTATCTCTTCCTTTTCAGTTCAGTAATTTTAGTTCAACCATGGTCATTTTAAGCATAATTATTTCAAACAAAGTTGCAAATGATTTGAATTCCATAACATTTTTTAAATTTTATTTGCATGGGTGTTTAAATAGTTCTGTTATGAATATTGTCCCTGCACAGTTCTGAATTGTCCTTTTATAAAAAGTGATATTCTAGTTTCTTCACAATGTAGTGATTATCAGCCTTACTAATTACCTTGTAGCCTTTCTTAATATGCACATAATGCACATTTTCCAATGGCTAGAAAATGCAAAACACGTGAATATCATTGCATTTATTTTCATGTCTTTCTAAAAACAGGACTACTAAAATCTCTGGGATACATGAGATAGTAACAAATGAGGATTATAAATGAGTAGCACATAAGAATTATTTTCTTGAATTTAAACTTATTACAACCAGTTTCAGCATGTAAATATATAATAATGTTGGCTAGTGTGTAATTCTTGAACTAAGAAATATAAATAAAACTTAAAAGGACGTGTGTGTGTAGTTTCATTGGGTTCAGAACATATATATATGCACATATATATACAACATATATAATTTATTAGTATAAGTTAGTTTGTAGAATCTTTTTGTTTGTTTTTGTTTTTTAAAGATTTTATTTGTTTATTTGACAGAGCGAGACACAGTGAGAGAGGGAACACAAGCAGGGGGAGTGGGAGAGGGAGAAGCAGGCTTCCCGCCGAGCAGGGAGCCCAATGCAGGGCTCAATCCCAGGACCCTGTGATCATGACCTGAGCCAAAGGCAGACGCTTAACGACTGAACCACCCAGATGCCCCTAGAATCTTGGTTTTTGTGAAAAGCAATGGAAAGCTTCAGAACTTGGGACCTGCTGTTGGGCAGATTTGAGTTTGAGCTCAAACTTGTCACATATTTGGTATATGACTGTGCAGCTACTTAATCCATCTAACTCTGTTTTCTTATCTCTAAAGCAAAGATACAATTACACCTCCCTCATAGGACTGTTGTAAAGATGAAATGTAATAACACATGAGAAGTCCTTAGCAACATACAAGATACATGGTAAGTGGTATGTAAACAGTAGATACTATTGTTGTTGCTTATGTTAATTATCATCATCACTAGAATAGTCAGCATATATATCACAAATTCTATTGTATATAAAACTTTACAGTAATTATTAAATGTTCTCTTAGGTTAGGTAGTTTATATGAAGGATAATTAATTTAAAAATTGGCTTTAATCATGAAACATGATAAACGTGTTCATTCATTTAACATTCAATATATATCTGCTGGAGACATTATGCTAAGCCTGTACAGATTTATACTCATTTAATCCTTACCATATTCCTCAAGTAAAATAATATCAGAAAAATGCCTGTGAGAGTGGATGGACTTGGATTTGTACCCAGGCTGGTCTCATTCCCAAATCCTTGTAAGTTCTTTCCACTTCATCATCAAAAGTGGGCAACCAGGCTTATTCACTTCTCATTGATTTTGGTAATTTCTCAAAAAACATTTGCTCAGAGCCTGCCATCTACCAGATCTTGTACTAGTACTGGAAAAATAGAGGTTGAGCGCACAAAGCCCCTACCCAGTAAGATTATGTGGCACGTCTCAAACGTGTGGGAACTTTCCTAAATCCAGCAAATCATTTGGTGACAAGCTTAGGGATTTTCACCTCTTATGACTTTATAATGTCCAAGCAGCACCCCATAGACACTATCTGTAAGGTAGGCAGCCTGTCAGGACACAATTGTCCAATAAAGTCAGGATTAAAAGGAGCTATTGCTACCAAAGAATAAACACCACTGAAAAGATCCAATTATGGGATGAGTGAAGAATCAGTTCTTCTCAGCTTACACTGTAAATTTCAAATTATGTAAATCTAGAAATGCAAAATTCATGCATTTGCGGTTGACACCCTTCATGCTAAGTTTCAGCATTCTGTCCAGCAAAGACAACACAAGTATGCTCAAATACATGAATATGTTCAAATAACTGATGGTGTGTGTGTGTGTGTGTGTGTGTGTGTGTGCACATAAACTCATGTAGGTAGGGGATGGTGAGAGAGCCAATAGGAAATGATACTATAGGTGTGGCTCATGGTTTATTACTTACCTTGGGAAGGGAAAATCCCCAGACATCCCCAATTCATAATGGATAAATTCTCCTACTCATGTTCCAACTACTATGATTTCTTCTAAGGACCCTTCAGATATCCTGGCTCTCTTCTGAGACTTGTTCTAATTCTGAATATCACATATCATTTTTCATGCAGAATATCCCTCTAAACCATGAAATCTGCCCTCCAAAATAATACCAGGTCAGTAGGAAAACTCAGGGATATGAACAGGCATAATCAGTCCATAATCCTTGATTTCCTCAAGCAGACAGCAGCAAAATAATGTAAAAACATTCTTATCCCCATGTGATGTAATGTGCAGAGCATTAGCTAAATGTGCAGCCCACCTTACCCACCATGGTACTAGAACCACTACATGGTTCTAGAACCAAAGAATAATCATAGGATGATAAGTTCCAGACAGCCCCAAAATGATTAGGCTGGGGTTAATAGTCAGTAGGTAACAAAGAATGGTAGGTCTCCTTATCAATGTATTGATTTGTATATGTTCTGGTCCTTTCTCTTGTTTCAAGTGGCTAGCTAGGACATTAATATTCATTTATATATTTATTTTTTCACTTAAGAGATTTTTATTAGAAAGAACAGAACATACTCAAGAGACAATGCTTAGTGTTCCACAAATACTGAGGAAAATGAGTGTCATTGAGGGTAAAGAGAGAGAACGGGAATTTCTCTCAGATTGGACAGAAGGGTAGTTGGAAACATGGAAGTAGAGATTTGCACACGATTCAGTGGTGGTGACCTGAAGAAATGAAAGACCTCAGGGCAAATGGTGTAATGAAGCTTGGGAAGCTAGCCTCTGGCACTGACCCAGACATGTCTATAAAGTGACAGAGTCTTGTGATCACAGTGAAAGCATCAGCAACATCTCAGTAGAAGAGAAATTTGTTTTTTCTAAACAGCTTCATTTAAGAATTTAGATTCATTACTACATTCCCATCTGGGACCCACTGTACCCTTAGTCCCTCAACCACAGAAAGTAGTATGAGAAACAGCAGGATGAATTTGATGCTAGATCAGCAATATACTATTTCTAGGGCTAGATGCCACAAAGGAAGTGTGTATAATTGGCTTCAGTTCTGAAAGTTAGAAGACTAACAAGAGATACAAAAATTGGCTAGACGATGAATATATCTCACATTCTATGTTTTAGAAACTCAAATGTATATAAAGGGCTTTATAGGAGTTGTAAAAAAATAATATAGACCCGGCATAACACAATAGGGAGTGGTGGGGACTGTGGGTAACTGGGGAGGACAAGCTCTATCTAAAGGCAGCCACTATTAAGTCCCATCCAATTGTTGCCTTGAGAAATTGCAAGCCCAAGGTTGCCAATTAATCTTAGAATGCAATAAACCCCCAAAGCACTGAATCTTTTCTTTTTTTTCTTTTTTTTAAGATTTTATTTATTTATTCATGAGAGACAGAGAGAGAGAAAGAGAGAGAGAGGCAGAGGCAGAGGGAGAAGCAGGCTCCTGCAGAGTAGGGAGTCTGATGCGGGACTCGATTTGAGGACCTCAGGATCATGACCTGAGCTGAAGGTAGATGCTTAACCGACTAAGCCACCCAGGCACCATGAATCTTTTAATTTCTGGACAAGTGCATTATGGTCAGACAGACACTGAAATTTTCCTCTTTTCTATGCCAAAAATCCCACGTTGATGTTCCGTATCTGTAATCCTAGAAGAAAGC
Source organism: Callorhinus ursinus (assembly GCF_003265705.2). Lineage (NCBI taxonomy): Eukaryota > Metazoa > Chordata > Mammalia > Carnivora > Otariidae > Callorhinus > Callorhinus ursinus. Next base: position 41,663,800 of record NW_027397065.1, read on the forward strand.
ATATTACAAGCTCCATGAGAGTGTTTGCAGATAGAGCAAGCTTCTATGCCATTATAATTGTGGCAAGATCACTTTTCTTCCCTTTCCTGCAGAGACGCCTTATAAATGAAGTAAAATGAGATTTTTCTGTGCTCTCTCCAAATAAAAAGATATAGAAATGTTTTTGCAGTATAAACAACTATAGAACAGAAGTGTTGCAACAGAAGTTTTCACAATGCGAACATGTGATTGACTACTTTTAAGTCATTCACTTTGAAGGTCATTGTCTCTTTTCCCTATCCTCTGACTCAGAAGCCCCTTTCCCTCCCCCAACACTTCCCAGGCCCATCCAGCAGTGGATGAGAACTCGACCGAGAGCAGCACACAAAACCACCCAAGGAGGGCTTTTGGTAAGGAGCAAAGAGTTATGAAGGGGCAAGGAACTTTTGGGAGAGAGATGGAGATAGAAAAGGGGAGGGCAAGGGTGGAAGCTCAAGGGATCTCATCATCACTACAGAGTGTGCCATGGACTTTGATTCTTGACTATGTCAACAACTTCAGAGATAACACCTGGGACACCAATTAAATGAGCAATAGGAGCTACTTAAAAATTTTATCTCCCCAAAGACCCTGTGTAGAGTGGAACTTAGTAAATGAACCTGAAGTGAAGAACTAATCTGGAAACTTCTGAGGTGAAGCAGCAGTAGTAGAAGAAGGGAACTATACATGGAAAAGAGCAGTTTGAAAATCACTGGTCCATAGTGGTGGGTTGAAGAACCTGGTCCTATCCATAATACTGCTGGGGAAAGAGAGAAGGAGGAAGAAAGAGAAGAGGAAAGGGACAAATGAAGAGAGGAAGGAAAGACTTTTAAAAACGTTTTCAGCACTTGACACCACCACCCTCTGGTATGTGATGTGAATTTAATTCTCAAAACAACAGCATGAGGTATAAATCATTGCCATACCTATGTTACAGACGAAGGACATAACATGGCAACCATCGGTATTGCACCCAGAGCTAGCCAACTCCAAATCCCATGCACTTAACCCCTTTATTTTCCTGATGCAAAATATACTGCAGAGCTTCAATTAGCTATTGAAGACCAGTATTTTTGAGTGAAGTTAGAAACAAGGCCAAAATCTTCAGGGAGAAAGAAAGGGAGGAGTGTTTACCCCTAAACTTCAAGATTTCGTGTTTATAGTTTTACACATTTTCAATGTTATTTTTTTGAAGATGAGAATTGTCAAATGCTAGATATTTTGGTGTTTTCCTTAACTTATTTGGGTGAGAGCAGAAAGTTGTTTAAATAAATCAAATAACTTTAACGCATCTTCCAAAGGATTCTGAAAATCCACTTTCTTGCCTTCTCTTTAAATAGGGTTATCTTTTTTCTGTCATCATTTAAGACAGTTTTGAATTGTAAAAGCAATATTTCTCGACGTGGAAGATGTTCTTATTTTTTTAAATCCCCAAAGTAATGGTTGAAACTTTCTTTATAGCTAGGAAAATACAGAGAGAGAAAGCACACCTCTGTGGTTAACTGGTCAACTGGACATGAGGAAAGCTAGTGAGGAGCCTGGTTTTCCAAGAGATCAAGAGAATTTCTGGTTGTGCAAGCTAATAAATGCTCCTGAAAGCTGTGTGAGATTTGCGGCAGGGAAACATCAAGGTTCTTGGAACATCAATAGACAAGTGCCCCTGGGTAGAGTTTCCATTTCTCTTTCTGAATGGACCAAGCCTGACTGAAAAAAAAAAATGGAAAGATTCTTCACCTAGTTTTCTTTACTTGCTTAAAAACACCCTTGGAGGGATCAAAGAACCATTTGAGTTGGCAACCTTTCAAAGGGGCTTGCCAAATCCTTATTTATTCATTCTTATTTCTCATTCCACTTGCCAGGAATTCATTTGAACATTTAGAGACTATCTCTGTATGTACAAGACAAAACTATTGATGCATACAAAGTACAAGATGATTAATAAATAAAAACTTTTAAATGTTTTAGAAGTTTCATTTAAAATTAAATTACAGGGCTGAACTTGCCAGTTTGAAATGAGCTTTTCCCATTTCAGCTTTGGCAGATAATAAGGACACTGGCTCCTGGCTCTGGTTCTTGTTCCAGGAGCAGTCTTGAAGCACTTGGGACAGCCTATTTAGAATCCTTGGTTTGTAGTGGGCTGGGAAAAGCAAATGTTTAGGGAGCTTCCCAAGCTCACACAGCATATGCAGAGCCTGGGGGCCCCTGTTTTTAATCTCCCCTTCCCAGCTGTATTAGGGTTCCCTAGAGAAACAGAGCCAACAGGATGTGTGTTTGTATATAGAGAGATGGATTTATTTTAAGGAATTTGCTCATGAAATTATGGAGTCTAGCATATCCAAAATCTGCAGGGTGGACCAAAAGACTGGACTCCCAGGGAAAGGCTGATGTTACAGTTCAAGTCCAAAGGCCCTCAGGCTAGAGGCCAGAAAAGATCCAAAGTTGTGGTTCAAGTCCAAAGGCCATCTGCTGGCAGAATTTCTTCTTGCTCAGGGGAGGTCAATCTTTTGTTCTATTCAGGCTTCAACTGATTGGATGAGGCCCACACACAATCTGGAAAGGCCACTGATTTAAATGTCAATCTCATCTAAAAGCCCTCACAGAAATACCCAGAATAGTATTTGACCATGTATCTGGGCATAATGGTCTAGCCAACTTGACACAAAATTAGCCATCACACCAGCCCCTATGTTATAAAGCAACCAAGGTAATGTCAAAATGAAATTAATCATGTCACTTCCCTTCTTAAAAACCTTTATAGTTTCTACTCTGTCCTTAGGAAAAGCACCAATTTATCCTGGTTCTCAAGGTCCTTTGTGATCCATCTATTGCTCATTTCTAGACCTTGCTTCTTCCATCCGGTGCTTGAATCCTGGGATCCCACCAGGCTGAATTACTTTCAGTTTCACAGAGATACTAGTTGCCTCTAGAAATTTAGTGTTTCTTCTTCCTGAAACATTTTCCCTCATCCCCAAAACTCTCTCCCTCATTAATTTCTATTCATCTTTTCCATGTAAAAATTTAGACATCACTTCATCTGAGAGAGCTTTCCTGACTCTAGAGGTTGATGATTAATTCCCAGGAGTCTGCCTAGCACATAGCATAGGCTTAGTAACTATTTGTTAAATAGCTAAATAGAATCCACACGTTCTGCAGAACCAAGAGTAATCCTGAATATGGTTAAGTGTAGTGTTAAGTGACAGCATAAACTATTTCATAATGGACATTTTTCTCATGGAACCAACCTTCTTGGCACTCTCTGGGTTTTGCTTCTACCTCAGTGATTGCCCCTTCTTGGAGTCGTTTGCTGGTTTCTCATCGGACCCCAAATTCTGTCTGTTGAAGTGCCTCATATCTATATCTTCATTCTATACTTCTTTCTTAAACCTCAGGCACTTGCTTGGCATTATATTTTGGATGTCTAATGAACCTCTCAAACCCAAAAGAGTCAAAATTGCTCTTTCTCCCAAAATTGCTGGCAACTTCAGCTATTTTGGCCAAGACCCCCGTAGTGGTTTTTTGTTCCTCTTCTTCTCTCACCTTACAGACAATTCATCAGAAGATCGTGGTGGTTACAACTTCAAAATATATCCAGAAGCTTGTCACTTCTCACTCTCTCTACCTGTTACCACCCTTCTCTGAGCTACCACTCTTAGCCTGGCCTTTTTCAACAGCCTCCTAGCTGATCTTCTTGCTGTGGCCCTTCCCAATCTACAGACTGTTTTCAATACAACACTCAGCGTGATCTCTTTGATCATGGAATTTCTCCGCTCAAAAATGCTGCATGCCTCCTCAACTCAATCAGAGTAAAAGCCAACTTTTATAAATATCCTGAAAGTTCATACACAGCCTGCTTCTCTGCCCTTGCCTAATTGAGGCTGAATCTTACTCTTCCCCTGACTCTGAGCTCCAAACACACTGACTTCCTTGCTGTATCTTGCAGGGCTTTTACTCTGTTCACTCTGCCTAGAACCATCCTCCTCAGAATATATTTGATTAATTCCCTCAACCCCTTCAAGACTTTCAGTGAGTTCTATCCTTACCAATTTATTTATTTTAGTAGTTACTTGCCCTCTAATCCCTAACTACACCCACTCAGGTATTCCTAACCCCATCCCTTGCTCTACTTTTTCTCCATCCATGATATTATATAGCTGAATTCCTATTTTGCTCTTTTCCATCTGTCTCTCCTGCTAGAATGTATATCCTTAAGGGTATGAGTCCTGTCTTTTATTTTTTACTGATATATTCCAATGTAGGAAAGTATCCATAGTACATATTTTATATTTATTATAGGAAAACATGAATTACTTTAATAACCAAAAACCTTTCCAGGCATGAAACCCATATTGGGGAATTTATTGAAAGAATATTGCCTTGGTCATAACCAAAGATTCTAATTTAGTAAGCTTGGGAATGGTACCTAGTGACCCCATATTTTCCATAAGAAACATAGGTATTGTCATGACCACTAAAGTTTTTGAATACTTCTGAAAAATTCTCAGGGTTGTGGTTTGGTTTGACAGTGTCAGCATCCCTGAAAATGTTCTGAGTTGCCACATTAGGGTTCTGGCTAAAGATTTTGTTTTATCTATAAATCATCAGCATATCTAAAGAATATCCTGGGGAAAAAAAAGGCTCTTGATCTTTATAATTAATAATAATAATATAATAATAATAATAGTTATGTTTGGGAATGTATAGGGCTTAATCGGAAAATATTTTTGCATTCAGCAAAATACAGATGCTCCTAATTTCTCTCTAAAAATAGATATTTTTTCATTATGGGAAATTTTATCCTGATATTCGTTGATCCCAAGCCTCATCATACTCATTTTTAACTCATGATTTTCTCTTTCCGTGACACTTATTAGAAGCAAAGGGCTGACAATGAAAATGAAACTGTTATGTTTGATCTAGGGTATAAATAGAAAAGCCCACAACTTAGAGAAATTGGACAAACAGACCTTAACTTTCTATGTGACCTTAGGAACTCCATTTCAACTCTCTAAACCTCAGTTTCCTCATCTGTGACACAGAAGGAAAAGTCTTTTAGTATCAATGTGAAAGCATTCTATAACATATAAAGTACTGTATGCACTCAGATACTATTAGTATTATTAAACAGTCATCTTCATTTTCTTGATCTACATTTATAATGGAAACTTGTTATATTTTCCTTTCCCTATGTTATTAGAGACAGTGACTTACCAAAAATTAGGGAGGGTTAGCCATGATGGCAATTCTTCCTGAGTATAGGCAATAAGGAGATACATTGTCTGAAAAGAGTTTGAAATAATAGAAAAATTGACAGAAATTTAGTCTGGTTTTTTTTTCATTATCATCATAAGCCCACAATGCTAAAAAAGTTGGAGATAAAATGCCACCCTGCTTCAGACTCCTTTCATTGCTCTGACTCTACTTTTAGAGCTACCTTCTCCCACTCAAAATCCCTATGATTTACTAGGGCTCATTTGCCTGTGGACTCGAGTGTGGGCACAGTTATTTTATTCTATCTAACTTGGCCACAGTGATTTTTAGAAGATAAATAAGTGACCAAGTCAGTCTAATCAATGGCATGCAACCCTAGGACACTTGTGTGTGGAGGGTGGGATAGCTCTTTATTTCAGCTGGAGTTAAAAACAGGGTGGGGCATACATGCGGCACGTCTGGCAGCCCTCCTGCCAGAACAAAAAGAGTCTGCCTGGAAACTGAGCCAATATAACTGAAAGAAGAGACAAGATAAGGAAGAGTGAAACCATGTCCAGATGGCATCATTGGATCATGTGGAAACACTTGTGCCGGTACTCTCTACAATCAGAGAAGCCCATGTTAGTTTGATTTGGGTTTTTGTCACTTATATTCTGAAGATTGCTAAGGAAAAAGTGTTTATTAAAATGAGTTTGATTTACACTGGGAGGCATGTGAGTGGAATGTTAGCTCATGTCAGAAGTAAAGTGAATAGTGTGGCCCAGTCAATGAAAGATTCCTGGGTTCTAGTGCCAACTCATTTCTGAGCCTCAGTTTCACCTCTTACAAGGTGAAAGAGGGAAAGGTAGAAGAGATGATTTCTGGATATTTCAAACTCCTAACACCAGGAGTTTCTAAGCATAGCTCAGGCATACCTTGGTACACGATGGAAATTTTGGAAACTGATCCAGATTTGAAAGTAGAAGGACTGTGAATCGCCTGCCAAAACATCAATAAACCATAATAAGACGTTCTTTCAACAACACATTATGACACTGGATTGATGGTACGGACACTTTGAGGTAATTACCATGACTTTGGCTGCCACACCATCTCAGTCATTTTTATTGCTTTCACCATTGTATTTTGATGTCAAAAGCACATGAGGCTTCTGTATTTACAGTTGTTCTGTTAATGCATTATAATTACAGATGTAATCAAAAAGAGGAGGTTGATTTTTTGCCTAAATGACACCTTTAATCACTTCTGAATAAGGCATGACTCCAATTAGAGATATCTTCAGAAAATCACACCTAATAGCATCATTTATTAGAATTCTAAATAGGAGCTCTTTGTTTCAATGTCATCTCCCCTTAATCTGTTTTCCTAGGGAAGAGCATGGTTTCCTGCACATTATGGCAGAGGGCAAAATTCTTATAATTGGGATTCAGCATATCTGATCTTATACCGGATAAATCACTGAACATGTTTGTCTCACTTAAAATAAATTCAACAAGTTTTTTTGACAACCCACCAAATGCCAAGTCGTATAGAAGAATATGGAGGTGAGCAAGTCTTCAAACTTGTCCACGATACATATAGAACGTAACGGAGGACGCAGATGCATGAGATAGCATATGACCAGCTGAGAAAGGGAAGTATATTTCATGCAAGAGGAATAGCCTAGGTAACTATTAAGTCTGGTTAATAGAAAAGGAAAATTGTGTTTGGAAATGCAATCAAGTGAAGACAAGGTTATAGTGGGTTAGGATGGGCCCTAATCCAATGATTGGTGTCCTTATAGGAAGAAATTTAGGCACAAAGACACCAAGGAAGATGGCTATGCTAACATTGGAGGCAGAGATTGGAGTTATAATGCTGCAAGCTAAGGAATGCCAAGGATTGCTGGTAACCACTAGAAGATAGGAAGGAAGGAAGGAGCCTCTCCTAAAGCCTGCAGAGAGAACGTGGCCTGCCATCCATCATGAGAAAGGGATGTCCCTGGAAGTCACCGATCCCTCCAAAGAACAAAAAGAGCAGGTCCTGAAATCAACTCATCACTGCAGTTACCTCAGCAGACAAGCAGACCCATAAGCAAAGACCAAATGGTTGCCACTGAGATTTAGGAGTTGTTCGCCATCTTGCATAATTGCATTAAAAACAACAACAACGATAACAACAACAACCACCACCACAACAACAACTATTACAATGCCCTAGTATTTTACCTTGCTTTTTAACTTCTTTTCCCGCCCCAATCATCTATTTTCATTTTCTCTGACCTTCCCAGAAGAAGCAGTTTTATCTGCTAGCCAACTTTTTACCTAATGATCCAACATCCTATTATAGATACTTAAATAGTTCATAATCTCTCACTTCCAGACATTAAGAATGGAAAGGCTTTTTCCTGAATCTGTATGCCAACATGCCTCATGAGATAATTTCCCCTAAGTTTCATTTTTTTTCTCAGGGAAATGTATTTCTCCCAAAGAGTAAGACCTTTGGCAGAAGTAACTACAGCAATAATGAAGAAGGTCCTGTTTCTCTGTGTGTCCTCAGTGCCTAACACTATGCCTTATACCATGCAAGAACTCAGCCAGTATTCAACAGAGAAATATGTGATTGAGAGAACAAGTATGTTTTTGCTTTTTTTTAAGACCGAAAATACATGAAAATATTTAAGGTGTCCATCTTAGAAGATAAATGAAAAAAATTAAAAAGGCTTAAAAGTTTGACTATTCAAATGGAATGGGATGAACTCTATGGAATTACCACAGCGCCAATGGCAAAGGCAGGAAAGGGATATAAAATATTCTCAATGGAAATAAAGTGTCATAGTTAAAAATTAGGGCATCAAGTGTCACAGGCCCTAGAATTGAAGCCTGGCTCTAGCTCCTATTATATGAGTTTCTTGGCTAATTTCCTAATCATTCCTCTTTTTTTTTTTTCCTTCTACAAACAGGGAATGATAAATAACATTACCAATCTCATGAGTTTCTTTGTGAAGTTCACATGATTTAGTTACTGTAGAATATTCATCACACAAATTGGGCACTGGGTAAATGCTAGCTACTTTTGTTACTGTTGTTGTTATTTATTGTTACATCACAGTTCAGATCACATTCCTTTTCTTTTTTAATCCCATTAGCATACCCTTTATGACAGTTAATGTATTCTTTAACAGCCTGCTTTCTTAATCATCCTTTGTAGAGCTTTTTACAATCACTATTTGTTAGGACTCTTTAAGGTGCAAGTAACACAAACCCAGCTAAAATTATCATGAGTCAAAAAAGATAATTTAGCGGTTGCCACCTGTGGTCCTGCCCACTCTCCCACCTTGAGAGTGTTACTTTCATTTTAATAAACCATTTTGTGCTTCCAAAAAAAAAAGATAGTTCATGTGCTTTATATAGATAATAAGGAGAGATTCTTTTGGCCCCTCTGACCCAGTGTCCAGCTTGATTTTAGTTTACCTTCCATTTACTCATGAGAGACAGGGGTGCTAAAATAATTACTCAAATTGTGACATAGGAAAGGGTTATGTTTAATGATGTGCAAGATGACTATGCAGCAACACTCTATATATGGCTGTTTCATATACAATGGGACCTGTATTCGTTGTAAGAGTTATATGCTGGGTTCAGCATGTTGTGAAGTGTGTGGAAGTATTGGAAACGATAAAGGAAGACCAGAAGAAAAAGATGAAGCAGTGTAAATTGTGTCATAAACAATCAAGAACTGAGATAGTCTGGTTTGGAGAAGTAATGTTTGGGCTCAACTTCATAGTTAACTTTGTACAGGATACAGTTTATTGCTAAGAGGATGTTAACAAATTATCTGCTAACTGAACAGAGACCAAAATAAATGCCAATAAATTTAAGTGAAAACAAAAAAAAGCGTTCAATTAGAACAGATTAGCCCACTTTTTGCCTTTAAAAATGTCTCAGAGTTATATGTGGAATTTAAGAAGCAAAACAAACAAGCAAAGGGGAAAGAAAAAGAGAGAGAAGCAAACCAAGAAACAGACTCTTACTACAGAGAACAAACTGATGGTTACCAGAGGGGAGGTCGGTGGGGGGTGGGTGAAATAGGTGATGGAGATTAAGAATTGCACTTGTGATGAGTACCCAGTGTTGCATGGAAGTTTTGATCACTAAATTGTACCTCTGAAACTAAAATTACCCTGTATGTTAACTACCTGGAGTTTAAATAAAAGCTTAAAAAAAACTAGACAGAGGTGAATGAAAGAACATGGAATCTTTTGTAGAACATTTGTAGTTTGTCTTTAGACAAAGAAAATGAAATTGAGGTTTTTTTTTACTTAAATGTTTAATGTAATTGTAGAACCCCCAAATACTTCAGTGATTCTATTAAAATGAAATGACATTATTCAGAGTCAGTATTGTTGATTTTTACTATAATGTTACAGTTCAAAAATAAGGTTTAGTATAAAATGTTTATAGCTTTGGTGAGAAATTATGGAATATAAATTTTGATTTTAAGAATAACTTTATTTCCACAGTCACAGTGTTATTAAAACACCTTGCATGGATTTGATATCAGTAAGGGATGGATAAGAAGAAGGGATGGACTTATTACATCCATTATAATTTATTTCAAAAAAGTCTCAGGGTTTATTGCCACAAGTAAATGTGGAATTTCTGACACTGGTAAATAATCAATAGATATTAACAAATATTATCATCATTCTCATCACCAGTATCGTTTACTAACAATAACGTGTTAGGATCCACAAACTGCGAAGTAAACAGCTTCAGTTCTTTTCCCTGCCCTTGAGGAAATTGTCATCTAGAGGGAGATTATTACTAGTTATATTCCTATCAAAAGCCCTCTTCTGTTGAATCTCAGCATTTCATATTTTGCAGCTGTGTAATGCAGCAACTAATGTGACAGAATTTGCTACCACAGTGTTTGTGATTGGGGAAATTCCCCCCTTTTGGAATAATCAAGGGCCTGAGGTCTAGCCTTGAGGTTGTCCAGGACTAATTACTTTTAACTACTGAGACAGACTGGTTTCCATGGAACTTTCCATGATGACAAACTCCTTAACTGGTGGCACGTTAGCCTAGGGAAGATTACTCTTGAGCAAGTTAATGCTTATCCTCATTTGTAATACCTATCTATAAAAGAAACTGCTAAGTTAAATTATATGAATATTTTTGAAAAAATTATACACATCGTCATATTTCTTATCATCAGTGTTTTCCCAGTTCTCTCCAACATTGTTATAATTTTGCTTAACTTTAAACATTTTAAGACACCATTTTCTTTTGCATTTCACAGGTGGTTAAAAAGATCAAATATCTTCATATGTTTATTGACCATTTTTCTTCTTTTGTGAGCTGCCTAGCAATGGCAAGTTTGAAAATAGACACATTTCTGGGCTATCAGGTTAAATAGAATTGAACTCAGAGAAATAGCAAGCAGGTTACAATGAAACCGATACTTCCAAATGATCTTTTCTGAAGGATGTAAGAAAATTTGTATTGTTACTAATTACTTATAAATAAGTCCTTCGCTTTTCTTCTCTACTAAAGAATGACCAAGAATACAGTAAGCCCATTTTCATCAGTGTGTGTCCTTTATTGTTTTTTTTTCCAATGATATTATGTATATATTACAGATATATATTTCAAGACACTAAAATTCTCGGCTTTCTGAATAATGGAAAAGGGTAGGGAAACAGACCAAATTACAGTCAAAATTCTTTTAGAAGAAATGCATATAAGCTTGGGAATTCCATCATTCCTTGAGGGAGGTAAGTTGCAAGGTTCATGTTGTTGTCAATGTTGAATAACAGTTATGTTCAGAGCCCCTTTGGCAGTTGTACAGTTCTAGAAGCCACCATCTCTGATATTCCTCAGGAAAGTCTCTGAATTTGTATAGTCTCAAAATGCTCACGTGGAATTTTTCAAAATGCTCACATGGAATGTTTATAGATACAGAAAACTAAAACCAAGAGAGGTTCAGAACACAGGTCTCCTCGCACTTAATCCAGTCTGTTATGATGGTGACCTTTCCAATATGACCTAGCAATTACAGATCATAATTATCAAACTTCAGTCTAGCAATGGGCATTGGAGATAGGACCACATCTAACAAGAATCAAGTTAATTTTTGAGTTGTTAAGTCAAGGTTTTCTAAAATGTTGCCTGCTGGAAAACCACTTGTCTCTAAATCACCTGGGCTGGTCCCCTTTCAGATCTACGAAAATATGATCTCTGTGATTAGGACCTTAAAAAACTTCCTTTCTTAACAAGCGCCCAGAGGTTATTCTGTTGTATACTGCTCTCTAAGATAATTAATTATTGCCTCTCTTTCTCTTGGTGGAAGGCATTAGGATGGACTTAAACTCAACTTCAGCTGCTCATAGATTTTGTTGTGGTATTTTATGCACTGATCATTTTCGTTCACTTATTATTTTGAGCAGAGTGAGAGAAAAGAAAAAAAATGATGTAAGTGATTCAGAATACTGAAACAAATTAACTATTAATGACCCCAAAGATTTGTATGAACAGTATTCCCCAGTCTCACACACACAAAAAAAGAGCATCCCTTATTTAATAGGGCCTTCACTTAACTGTTTTAATAAGAGCTAGTCAACTGAAAGACATCTTTGAACAAGTGATAAAGAACACGGTGTCTCATGCATAAACAATGTGATGTCCTGAGAGACGGGTAGATAGGCTGGAGCCAGACAGATCTGGGTATGAATCCCAGCTCCTCTCCTTATTAATTCTGTGGCCCTGCTTAAATAATTCAAACATTCTGATCTTTAGTTTCATTATCTATAAAATGAGGCTAATAATCATTCTTCTTTACATATTTGTAAATATTTTTAAAGTTCCTAGCATTAAGTAGACACTTAGTCAGGACCAAGATAAGCAATGATTAGTCAAAAATATTGACTATGACCAATGCCAAAGAATGTAGCATTACATGAAGTTTCTGAGTCTTGTAACAGGTAGCTTTTATTTGTTTAATGTAAGACTATCTCAATGGTCTGCTCATGGTTTTATTGACATGAGAGATTAAAAAAACAACAACAACACAGGAACATAGCTCAATTCTTTTTCCTCCTGTCAGATAACATGATAAGAAATAGAAGAAACAAGCTCTTGGTCTCAAATTATCTTAATTTTTGTGTTACTAAAATTTTCTTTCACTGGGGAACATAAGGCCAATTGTTCCAATAAAAAGGAAGCCTCTATCCCTAATAAGTGTGCTCTAGGAGTAAACAAACCAATAAGAAATAAGCTTCTACCTTTGATGTAACAAGCACAGGGGAGGGCAGGGAAATACCTTGCTTTGCAGGACAGAAGTAGAAGAAAATAATTAAAGCTGGAGCCCTGGTTCTGAATGGAAGCCCTGCTGTGCACATCCTATTCATAGGAAGGAATGAAATCCAACTCAACCTTTTCACTTTCTTCCTCTGAATAAGCAAGTGAATGGGCCCATCAGAAGCCCTATTTCCTGGGTCCAGGTGGTACTGCCAATCAAGGTACCCCACATTTGCCTTCTCCAGAGTGGACTTTGTGAAGCAATTAACCAACCCCCCTAAACTCAATGATTTGTACCAGAGTAGACACATCACCCACAGACCATGTGGAGTCCCTTTGGGGAGACTGATATACAATTTGAGAAAGAGTGCTTTCCTTTTTCAAACAGAGAAAAGAAAAAGAAAGAATCCTGATGAGATTGTTAGTGCCTACATCTAGCTATTACATAAGCCCAGGACTTCCCAGTTACATGAGTCAATAAATTCCTTTTCTGTGCTTGAGCTGATTGGACTTGATCAGTTAAGAGTCTAATTTCAGTGGCCAGAGAGGTTGGGCTACAAAAAAAACTGAATTCTACTGTGATTTGCAATAACCCTTGATTCTGCCAACTAACTCTGTGGTCTTTAGCAATGGTTTGCCGTTTTTAAGCATTTTAAGTAAATTTACCAAGATGTTATTATTGCTGCTGCTACTGTTGTCATTCTTGTGTTAACATGAAACTATGAATGTCATAACTCTGCTTTTTATCCCACTAATTTTGACCTGACCCTGGAAGATGCATACCTGCAGGCATATGTATTCCTCTGGTTCTGAAGTTTGGGTGAGCGTTAGAGCATGCAGTCAGCTGGAAAGCCCATAAACAAGTGCAGCTTTCCGAGAAAGAGCCTGCCAGAAAAGCTGCTACAAGCATATTGTGTGAGCAGCTGGTCTCAGCAGCAGTGAGAATCTACCAGAAAAGAAGATGGAGAAATATATTTGCAAGCAACAGTTTGAGATCAAGAGGGTCTAGAAGGCATAGCCTTTACATGTATCCCACTGCACTCAAAATGGAGTCCTCAAGAAAGAAGTCTCAATCCACCCATCCAATGGAATGGAGTCTTTGCTTTAAGTCTCATTTACAATTTGAGTGGAATTTCTCTATTTCTAAACTCAAACGATGATTCACTCTCTGTAGTTGGACCTCTGCCATTGAACAGGCTGTGCAACCTCCTTGGTTACTAGGCCAAGTGGAGGGCTGCTACCAGGTAGCTTCTTTCCTCCTGCCTTCATCCCCTCCATTCTTGAACTTTGTTCAATCAAAAATGACCTCCTAGGTCACTAGGATCTAGCCAATAATCCTCAGGGAGGTTTACAGTGCAAGACAGAATGAAGACTGAGAGAGTAACTTTTGAAATCAGACTGACCTTGGTTTCAATCTCAATTTTCCTCCTTCCCTCTCTTTTCCTTCCTTCCTTATTTATAGAGTACCCATTACATGCCAGACACTATTAGGTACTAATAGGGATGAACTAAAAAAAACAAAAACAAAAACAAAAATTTGTCTTTACTTTCTTAAAATTCAGAGGATCATTCAATGAGTAAACACCTTAAGTAATTTCCTGTTTGAACCAAGTCATTTCCTCTGATTTAGCCTCATTTTCCTCATCTGTAACATGGATAGTAAAATGCCGACCTTGCATGACTAAAGAAGACTTCACGTATGAGAGATCTTGAGAGCTGGACCATCCAGGAGTGAAAAAAGACATGTCTTAAAGATGATTAAAGTTAGTTAATATTGTCCAGAAACCCCTATGTGTTTTACTTTGTGGTAGGAGACACTAAATAGAAGAAAAACTATGAACCTATGTCACCGGACCTCATCTGCTCTTAGTCTCACAGAGCCTCTTCTATAAAAGAGTGACAGTCATATTCACCCTACTTCCTCACAGGGCTATGTGAGGATTGTGTGAGTTATTTTGAAGAGAAAGAGAGAGAGAGCTCAAACATTTAAAGCATTCTTTGCAAACTGAAAGCAGTTGTTCTTGATTTGGGGCAATTCCCACCCTCTCCCCGCCCCCCACTCCCCAGGAGACATTTGGCAACATCATTTTATTTCAAAAAGCACCTTTTATTTTACTTATTTTTGTACCTTTTTTGTGAGGATGCTTAAGTTCTAGTCTCTTAACAAATTTAAATTACATAATACAGTGTTATCTGTAGACACCATGTTATACATGATATCCTCGGTTTGTATTATTATATTTACTTAGTTTATAATTGAAAGTTTGTACACCTTTATCAGCCTTCACCTATTCCCCCAACTTCCTGTCCCTGTCAACCACTTTTCTACTCTCTTTTTCTAGGAGTTTGACTTTTCTTTCTTTCTTTCTTTCTTTCTTTCTTTCTTTCTTTCTTTCTTTCAAGATTCTATGTTTAAGTGGTATCATGCACTATTCACTACTTGTCTTCCTCTGTCTGGCATTATTTAACTTACCATAATATCCTCTGGGTTCATCCATATTGTCACAAATGACAGATTCCTTTTTTAAAGCTGAATAATACTCCATTATGTGTGTGTGTGTGTGTGTGTGCGCGCGCACGCGCGCCTCACATTTTCTTTATCAATTCATTTGTCAATGAATATTTAGGTTGTTTCTATTCTTTAGTTTTGTGAATAATGCTGCTGTGAACATGGAAATACAGATATCGCCTTGATATCTCATTTCCTTTGGCTGTATACCCAGAAGTAGAATGGCTGGATCTTTTGGTAGTTCTATTTTTAATTTCTTGTAGAAGCTTCCTACTGTTTTCTATAGTGGCTTTGCCAGTTTACAAGAGTACAAGGGTTCCCTTTTCTCCACATTCTCACCAGTATTTGTTATCTCTTTTCTTTTTGATAATAGCCATTTTAATAGGTGTGAGGTGGTATCTGTTTTGACTTCTATTTCCCTGATAATTAGTGATGTTGAGCACTTTTTCATGTGCCTATTGCCATGTGTATGCCTTCTTTGGAAAAATGTCTATTTAGATTCTTTGCACATTTTTAAATTGTGTTATTTGATTTTTTGCAATTGAGTTGTAGGAGTTCTTTATATATTTTGGATTTGGGCCCCTTATTAAATATGTTGTTTGTAAATATTTCTTCCATTTCACAGGTTGTATTTTAATGTTGTTGATGGTCTCCTTTTTTTGCACCAAAACTTTTTAGTTTGATGTAGTCCTTCTTATTTATTTTTGCCTTTGTTGTCTTTGCTTTTGGTGCCACCAAAAAAATCATTGCCAAGACCAATGTGAAAGTTTACCCCCTATGTTTTCTTCTAGGAATTTTTTGGTTTTGGTTCTTAAATTCAAGTCTTTAATCCATTTTCAGTTGATATTCATGTATTTTCTAAGATAGGAGTTCAGTTTCATTCTTTTGTATATGGCTAACTTGTTTCCCAACACCATTTATTAAAAAGAATATCCTTCCCGCATTGTACACTCTTATCTCCTTTGTCAAAAGTTAATTTACCATAAATGAGAGGCTTTATTTCTGGGCTCTCTATTCTGTTCCAGTGATCTATGTGTCTGTTTTTATGCAATACCAGACTTTTGATTATTATAGCTTTGCAACATAGTTTAAAGTCAGGAAGTATGATGCCTCCATCTGTGTTCTTCTTTCTCAAGATTGCTTTGGCTATTTAGGGTCTTTTGTGATTCCATACAAACTTTAGAATTTTTTTTTAATTTCTTCGAAAAATGCCATTGAAATATTGTAAAAGGATTGCAAAGAATCTATAGGTCACTTAGGGTAGTGTGGACATTTTACAATATTATTTCTTCCAATCCATGAGCAAAGAATTTGTTTCCATTTATTTGTATCCTTTTCAATTTCTTTTGTCAATGTCTTACAGTTTTCAGTGTACAGATCTTTCACCTTTTGGTTAAATTCATTCTTAAATATTTTATTCTTTTTGATTCTATTATAATGGGGTCATTTTCTTAATTTCTCTTTCTGATATTTTGTCATTGGCGCATAGGAAACAAATTGACTTTTGTACACTGATTTTGTATCCTGCTACTTTGCAAAAAGTGTTTGTTCTAACAGTTTTTGATGGAGTCTCAATCTTCTCTATAATATTATGTCTTCTGCAAATAGACATATTTGTCTGCAAAATAGACAAATTTTACTTCTTCCTTTTCCATTTGGGTGTCTTTTATTCTTTTTCTTGCCTAATGACTTCCAGTACTATGTTTAATAAAAGTGGTGAGAGTTGTCTTGTTCCTGCTCTTAGAGGAAAAACTTTCATTCATTTTACCATTGGGTAAATGTTACCTGTGGGATTTTCATACATGGCCTTTATTATGTTGAAGTATGCTCCCTCTATATTTAGTTTGTTCAGGGTTTTTATCATGAAAGAATGTTAAATTTTGTCAAATGCTTTTTCCGCATCTATTGAGATGATCATCTGATTTTTATCTTTCATTTTGTCAATGTGGTATATCACATTTCTTGATTTGTGGATTTTGAACTATCCTTTTATGCCTGGAATACATCCAACTTGATCATGGTAGACAATATTTTAATGTATTGTTGAATTTCGTTTGTTAATATTTTGTTGAGTATTTTTGCAACTATGTTCATTAGGGATATTGGCATGTAATTTTTTTTCCTGTATTGTCCTCATCTGGCTTTGGTATCAAGGGAATACTGATCTCATAAATGAGTTTGGAAGTATTTCCTCCTTTCCCATTTTTTGGAAGAGTTTGAAAAGTGTTGGTAGTAGGTCTTTTTAAATGTTTGGTAGCATTCATTAGTGAAGCCATCTGGTCCTGGACTTTTCTTCATTGAGAGGATTTGATTACTAATTAAATGTTCTTACTAGTAATTGGTCTGTTCAGATTTTCTTTTTCCTCATAATTCAGTGTTGGCAGGTTGGGTGTTTCTAGAAATTCATCCACTTCTTCCAGATCATCCAATTTGTTGGTATATAATTGTTCATAGTAGTTTCTTTTTATTTTTTGTACATATGTGGTATCAATTGTAATGGCTCCTCTTTGATTTATAACTTTATTTTCTTGTCCTTGCTCATTTTTTCTAGGTGAGTCTAGCTAACAGTTTGTCTATTTTTTTTTTATCTTTTCAAACAAAAAGCACTTAGCTTCATTGATTTTTCTCTATTGTCTTTTTAGTCTCTATTTCATTTATTTCTGCTATCTTTGTTATTTTCTTCCTTCTATTAACTTTGGACTTAATATGTCCTCCTTTTTTTAGTTCTTTGAGGTGTAAAGTTAGGATGTTTACTTTTGCCAATTTTTGAAGATGTATTTGGTTGTCATAACTGGTAGAAGAAGTGGAGAGGATCTCTTGGCATTTAGTTGTTAGAGGCCAGGGATGTAACTAAACATCCTACAACACACAAGGCATCACCCACCCACTTCCAACAAAGAATGATTGAGACCAAAATATCTTAAGTGTCAAGGTTGAGAACCTCTGCTGTAAAGTACTATGGAAAAACAAACTAATATTATTCTAATTATATCTGGATGTTTGTAGCTAAACATGGTGGGGGGGGGTGGGCCAAAAGGGGGAGGTGATAGCAAAGTCTAAGAGGCAATACTGCCCTCAAGACTCACACATGAAAATAATTTCTAGAACAAAATCAAAATATATACATCAGTATAAAATACTTGAAAAGAATTTAGATGATAATTCTTCCAGACCTGTTACTGACTTGTTGTATGACCATGGATATGGACAAGGCATTTTCCCTTTCTGTACTGCTAAATTTACCATTAAGAATAAGCTAGTGAGTTCTCAAGGCATATCTAACACTAGCATTCCATTTTCAATTATTTGTGAAAGATAATAAGCATAGAGTTTTGATTCCAGTATCACAGACTCAGGTTTTTCCACTTATTAGGTGGAAGTATTTAGAAAACTCACTGAAAGATTTTGAGCCTCAGTTTTATTATCTGTAACTGGGGGGAAATAAATATGTTACAGTAAAGAACTTGGCACATAGTACCTATTATTTCCAGTTATTATATTACTATGGGCTGTGGAGAATTTTTCAATCCTTTTCATGAGCCTGCATTTGACTGACAGCATGCTTCCACAGTACTGACCAGAAACAAGAGAAAGGCTCATGGTCTTTATGGCCTCTCAATAAGCCTTTTAGCATGACCCAAAGACTATTTTAACCATGCAGTTTGGGTAAGTCATTGCCCTTCTGAAAACACAACCAGCTCATCAAAGTGGCATAATTATGCCCTAAAAGAACAAGAGGAAGTTATCTGTGCATTTTTAACACTTCTATTTAAGTCTATTTCCTCTATTTCCTAGTGTTCCTGCCCATTGTGTAGTATATTCTCATCTTCTCCATCACTAGGTCCAAAAAGGAAAAAACCTTACCTTCAAAAGTCAGCTCCCAGCCCCTCAGAAATATATTTATATGAAGGCAAAGAGGAATTAAGTTTCTCTTTCCCCATGCTACTTAATCTATGAAGCATTTTTTCTCTGGTCATAAATAGTACCCAATTTACTTCATAATATTTTGAATATTGACTTTAGGAAGATTGTAGATGTCATGAAGTTATTTCATGAAGGAATAAGCTGGTCTGTTGTCTCTGTCAGGCCTCAAAAAAATGGTCTCAGCAGTCTAAAGAAGTCTGGAACAAATTCCAGGTCAAATTAAATATAATAGTTGTTAATAAAAATTCTTGTCACTAGCCCAAGGAAGCTGATTCTAACATACCAGTAAATTTTAATTGTGCCATTATAAGTGACATTTTCAACTACTTATGCTATTTTGTGAAACTATTGAATACATATTTTTAAAAACAGCTTTATTGAGATACAATTCACTTGCCATAAAATTCACCCTTTTGAAGTATACAATTAGGAGATTTTTGCAAATTCAGAGTTGAACAATCATCACTGCTAACTTTGACACACTTTTCAAAAAAAAAAAATAAAAAGCTAGAAAAAAAAGTCTTCCCTAATCACACCACTCCTCCATTTGGGAGCTGAGAAACTTTTGGCTATTCATTACTACACTTGACAATTGTCTGATTTTGTATGAGAAACCACATCAGCCATCAGTGTTCTTTCTCTTTGCTCTTAGGAGCAATGGCTCCATCTTCAATGTATCTGCTCCAATGCATACTCTTTTGGTTCTGTATCTCCTCTTAGTAAGTAGTGGATTTACCAGTTGTTCTTTTCATACTTATTAAAGAAAATGACCATTAGGGCCATATTCCAGCAAAAGGGGTCTGACTATGTGAAATGAATGCTTTTCTGGGGCCATGGTTGCTGTGGTTAAGGGCCTAGGCTCTATTTTGAGGTAGTTTCTCACATTCTGACTTGAAAGGAAGAAGTTTGCTCTATTCAAATATTAATTTTGAAAAAAATATTGTCAGTTTAATAACATTTTCCTCCCAAATTAATGTCTTGATTAGGATCTTGAAAGGAAAACTCAAAGAATTATCTCATTCAACTTTCTGTCTTCTACAAATGGAATTTGTAAGCTTTGAACTTCAAAATAAACAAAATAAATGAAGTACTAAAATCTGGAAAACTTGGAAAACGTTTCTTCAACAAATGCTCTCATCTCTCACTCTTTCTCCATTCTCACTGGTTTTTAAACTTGTTCTCAACTGTCTTATCCAGAGTTACTTTTGTTGTAAGTAATAGAAACCCACTCAAATTAATTTACATATAAATACTTTAGGGTTTGTTCTTGTTGAGATTTCAGGGTTATGTCTCATTTCTCAAGAAATGCTTTAGAATGAATTAGAAGAGGAAAATCTTTCAGGAAGCAGCCAGTCTCACTTTCTCATTCTCTGGACACTTATAAACTCACCTCTCTGCCTCTCATTTTATGTTTCTGTCTCATTCTTCTCTTTTCCTCATGTTTTGTGCTGCTCTGTAAACATAATTTAAAAGGACCACCCACAGCTGCCAAGTTTAAATGTCCTCTAAGTTCAAATACTAAAATAATCTAACTTTGAACACTATTTCCAAATTCTCTCAAGAGAGAATGTGATGGGCTTACATTGGGCTTACCTTGGTCAGGTTTCCTCTCTGGCCCAGAATCATTTCCAACAATTGTCTGATAAAATGGGGTTGAGTTGTTGACCCATAAGGTGTCTATTATCACACCCCATGATGCTTTCTCATTCTTACCTTTTTCTTTCTCAGAATAGTAGCCCAAACTTTCTTTTTTTTCTCTCTAAGCATTTCAGAGAATCAATCCTATTAGTCTTAACTCTTTCAAGTACAAAAAAGTCAAGACTTCTAGCAAGGAAAGCAGTAGTATGGTAAAAAGTCAGTAGCAGTTTTGGGGGGCAATCCAGGAGCCTGCAGATTGTGATGAGCCTTATACATGGGGCGAATGAATGAGTTACTGATGGACAGAAATCCAGTTCCTTTTGCTTCTGTAGTCTGGCAGTTCACACATTAAAGTCTGCTATTATTTTCTCTCAGAGCAATGTCCAAATAATGTAATAACATTTCACAGTTATTAGCCTTTTCTAAGTTATTGCACTTTGCTCAATCTTGGCTAGAAGCCCATGTCCTGGAGCAGCACTTAACTTTTAAACACTATAGTGATTGCCCTATTTTAAATAATGGATTTGCCAATGGAGACAAAGGAACTTCATGATCCTTAAAGAATCATTCACTTATCTATTCTAAATGTTAGGAGTTTAATGCTCTTCATTGATTAAATCAAAGTCGAGGCAGTGATTTCTCTACAGATGTCAGAAGAAATTGTGAAACCTCATTTCTGCCTTTTAAGTCCTCTGGTCTGTGAGGTTCCAGTAACTCAAAAGGAAAATTTTCAACATAGTAGAAGATTATAGCTTTGGAAGTTACCGGGGGAGGGTATGTTTGTGAGGCATGGAGGTAACATGCACTATACAGTAAAAGGATAATTGTTACCTTAAATATCTTATTATGGTCCATAATGACCTTAGGTCTCTTCTCAAGGGCCTAATTAGATTCATTTATATCTGAGTAACACTGGGAAAAGTCATTTACCTTACCTTATTCCTTAATCCTGAATCTAAAAGGATCATTTGATTGCAGAGAGGTACTCAGTGCAGAATATTTTTGAATTTCTCTCAAGAAATCTACTGTGCCTACCTCGAGTATTGATGACAACCCTTTCTTTCTCATTCATACCTCCTCTTGTAAGAAGTGTCCCATCACAGCCTAGAAAAGCCACCTTACCCACCTTTGACCCAGAGCCTCTATCTACAACTGACTGAACACTGAGGTCCACATCTGAACTAACCTGAGTCCATCACATGCTTTCTCTTTGGACTTGGAAACTGAGACCCAGAGATCAATGTAGTTAACCCAGGACAGCCAAAATGGAGAGTCACGTAGACTTCAGGAGCTTCAGGTGCCCCCAAAAGACAGCTATGTGTATGTGGATAAGTGGACAGAAAAGTTGGTCTTTTAGAAAAAAGAATTAAGCAGATGTCTAGAAGATCAAGTGTCAAGGGGTAAGGAAAAAAGGAAGAGAAAATTACTGGACTCTTGGCAGCTATTCTTGTGAGTTGTGACTGTACTTATTAAACTTTATGAGATACCCAGGGCCTTTACAATACACCACGCTGTAGTAAGTTAGATTGAGTCAGTTTCTATTGCTTGCTATTGTTAGCTTAAACATTTCTTATTTATGCATCTAGATTGAGAAACATTATATTAACTGGAGATTCATTAGAAAAAAAGAACAGAGATGTACTATTGGCCAAATCAGACCAATAGCTACATACAGAACTGAATCAGAGCCAAAGGTTTTCACTGACACTGCAAAATTTAACCTCCATACTATTCTATATAAGCAAAACTCATTTTACAGATAAGAAAAAGAAGGCTCAGAAAGGTTAACTAACTTGTTCGAAACTACATAAATCATATGTGACAGAAACAGAGCTAGATGAAAGTCTTCTGACTTTTATATTTCTGCACTTTTCATGGCATATTATCTCCAGATGAAAATAATAAGTTCCAAGAACAAACTCCAGCTGCATATAAAAAAACTCCTTGTATCCTATTAGTTATCATTGTTAACCAAGTCCTCCAACAATGTCCTAATCGTTCCCAGCTAAACCAGTCACTAGCATAGGTAGATTCAGGTGGCTACTTGTTCTCTCTGTCTCAGTCATCATTTGTAAGGTGCAGTCAAGACGGTGGTGAAGCTTAGAGGATAATAGAAAGGATCCAGCATAGTAACTGGCCTCCAAAAAACTTTTACCCAGTTCTCTCCCATTACAATATAGAATCACTCTTTCCAGGTAAATGAAGCCAGGTAAAGGTGGATCCAGCAGTGCCTCTTTCTTTGCATCCGCAAGTGCCTTGGAGTAGCAGATTGACCAGCAGAACTGGTAAGTGCTTGAAGTCTTCAGAAAGGGCGGTCTCTCTACCTGGTGAATGGGTTTGAAGCTTCTCCAAGCTCTGGAATTGATTGTCTTCGTTCTGAGACCTTTTTTAGCTATGTTTCTTTTCACAGATCTTTCTTTTTTTGAGTTCTGGCTGGGTAAATGCACAAATTCTTAGGTTCCGATTCTGCGTATTCTGTATAGCCTATATTTGCTCTAGCCCCGTGCACCAGATAAATTTCTGTCCAAAAAGACCAAGAATTGACTCTACTCCTGACCTGATCAAATTCTTCACTGGGCATTTTCATTGACTCTGCTCTTTAAGGGAGTCACTTTCATGAACATATTTCTATTCCTACTCAACTATTACCTTTCTCATAGAAACTTCTACTTCTTATTTTGTGAGGTCATATTCTGATTACTTTCAATCACCAACAATTTGTTGGTGATCACAGACAGAAGTATTATAAGTATTTTTTTCCTGACATTTTTAGACATTTTCCCTTTTATCTCCCCTAAATATTTTATGAGCAAACTCCTACCAGGACAGCATTCCAAACCTGCCCATTATTTCAGGATCTTTGTTTCTCTCCCTCTCTCTAAATTTCTTTGCCTTTTTGTTCTGTTTCCCCAGAAGTAACTACTCCCAATTTGTCGACGATCTTCATTTTATTTCTTCTCTCTCTCACTGTAAAACATTTGAAACACTTTGTGTAAGAGGCACTAGATAAAAATAAGTCGAATGGCATCTACATGAAAAACAGCAGTATTTGGCTCAGGGCTGTATATATGGAAAAATGCTTAGTCTTTTCAGATCTCTTGTTTATCTCCTCAAGCTCTTGTGAAGGAACTAATGAACATCAGGAAAGCGTAATTTAAGTATTCTATTTAATGTGTTCTCGTGATTTCTTATTAGGGCTGCATTATTCCCTCCCCAAAAGAAAAAAAAGGAGGAGTTGTAGTGTTATGTTATTTTTTGGAAAAATAAATCTGAGACACTCAGTGTTTGTTCTGAAAAGGGATAGAGAGATCTCAGTTCTGGTGTCAATGCTGCCTATCACCATCACTGCAGACTTGAAAAAAGCTTCCCACTGGTTGACTTTGCACTGGGAAGGAATGCCAGGTACATTGACCTTGAGCCCAACCTGAGAAATGGATCTCAGATTGAAGCCTTAAAAAAAAGAAATTAAATGTCAAACTTTATTAAGTCTTTGTGTGACCCCCATGAAGTCTTAAATTTGATGTTAAAAGTCATGTTTCTCTTGTTTGGGGAGGAAATATGTCGTTGAAACATCTTAGTTTTTCAAAGTCATGGTGAGTACCTCTACTGGAGTGAAAAGGTGGGGATATGAGGAGCTGGAAGTCTGTCTTCACTGGTGGCAGAGTATAAAACCACGTGAGTTATTTATATTTTTAGGGTCTTTACCCCCTGTCTAAAGGGCACCATGGTCAAGGTCAAGAAAAAGAAGGGGGCTATATGTATATATCTGCAAATTATGGCAGGCCGAGGTAGAGGAGGAAGCTCAGTTGGGCAGCCCCTGGGAATAGCTGAAGTCAATGGACCCCAGGAACAGTGGTATTTGATGTCCAGTTGAAAAGGTTGAAATTTTCCATTTCTGCATTTAAATTCCTATATGTTATACTTAAGTCTTTAGTAAAGTTTGATTAAGCACCAAAACCTCTTTTCAGCCATGTTCATGGGGAAAATGATGTTTGGTTCATGGGTGGAGAGAGGCTGGTTAGGAAGGGGGTCCACAATGCAGAGAGAGACGATCATCAGAGGAATAGTGCAAAGAGTGATAGAAAATAAGAGACAATCAGAATAGATTTCAATGACATATCATCATTCCCAGAGGATTTGCAGAACTCCTTGCAAAGAATGGGGAAAAAAAACTGATTTTCTGCTGTGTAGAATGGGGGCTCAAGCTGTGTTAGTCAACTACTGAAAAATGCACTTGATGCTGGAGAAATGACTTTTGGGTTGTACACACAAAGTCCTTCATGTGTAAGGCAGTAGGTTTCTCTCACTGATTTTTTTTAAGATTTTTCTTTTATTTATTTATTTGACAGAGAGAGAGACACAACGAGAGAGGGAACACAAGCAGCAGGGGGAGAGGGAGAGGGAGAAGCAGGCTTCCCGTGGAGCAGGGAGCCCGATGCAGGGCTCGATCCCAGGACCCTGGGATCATGACCTGAGCCGAAGGCAGCCGCTCAACGACTGAGCCACCCAGGCACCCCTCTCTCACTGATTTTTATTCTTAGAGATTTGGTATTTGGAAATACATTATTCATTCTTCTTTATTCTTCTGATGATCCTGCATATCTGTTTTACTCTCTTACAGTCTTACCTCTAAGCCGAATTTTTATCTGTTCCTGTCTCTGTTTCTATAATACATATCTGGATTCAAGATCCAGTCAGTTAAATCCGTTAGGGAGAAATTCAAAGGAGAGAAGGAGGGGAGATGGAAGAAAGGGAAACTAAAAGAGGAGAGAGAGGGAGGGTGGGGAGGTGTAGGAAAGTGGTAGGTTGAACCATTGCTTAGGCTAAACTATGTAGCACCGACTTTCTTAGACTCTTCTGGAGCTAAGACATCACCATCATCTAATTTAACACATTGTCACCAACTGTCACATAATGATGATGTGATCCTGAGAGCTAACCTTTCTATTAGGCTGCATTATTATCCATAAACCAGTGGGGAATGACTCAAAATATCACTCCAAAAAGTCACATCACTGTCAGATGAAGAAGGACATGCACAAATGGGCACAGGGAAGTGTGACTTCAGTTTACATGTCTAAGCATAGTCACTAGTTCACGCACAGCAAAATGGTCCTAACTCCATCATTTCACCATCTAATAATTAACTAATATGTACTGAGCACTTCCTTAGCATCTAGCCTTGGGCTAAGCGCTTTACCTGCATCATCTCATCCCCCCTGCAACAACGGAGGGAGGTCAGTGCTATGATTATCCATATTTTAAATAAGAAAATTAAGGCTTAAAGGAGTTTTGAAACTTGTTCGAGGTCTCCCAGATAATATGGTAAAGAACAGAGATCTGTGCCTCTAACCATGGTAATTCCATGCTATCCCCTGCCTTGCTTTCTTTCTCCTCATCTGCAATTATTACTTATTTTTCTTTCTTAATTCCCTTACAGGTGCTTTACTTATTTCAGGTGATTCTAATTTTTTCAATATCTCTGCCTACCTTGAGTGGCTAAAGCGGGAGACATTCCTAATTATCCATACCTGAACTTTATTCTGCTGATCTTTTCCCCCTGAAGGGCTTCTGGATGACACTGGACAGGCATTCCATCATCCAGCTCTCATCAACATTGACGTGCTCACAGAATGGAAAGCCTTGTTGGTAGGTCTGAAGTCTGAAAATCTAAGAATATTGTCAGAACTCCTTCTCATACAGTGGTTCTCCAGATGGGACAAATCCTCGCAACCTCCATTTTCTCAGCTGTAAATAAAGCAGATTATAATGCCTACTGCATAAAACTGTTGTATGGAACAAGTGAGATGAAGCCAGAAAAGTTCATAGTCTATGCCTGACATAAAGTATGTGCTCCGGAAGTTTTAGTTGCCATTATTATTATTAATTAGGGAAGGTTATAATTCCCATTTAGCAAGGGAAGAAATGGAGATTCAGAAGTGAGGTGTCATGACAAATTTTACCCTAGTCAGTGGCAGGGGCAAAAGCCTCTTTCACTCAATAAGCTTTACTGAACGTCTACTATGTGCCAGGTTCTGTGGTACATGCTGGGGATACTCAAATTAATACATGCATAATTAATACCTTAAGTTCCCTCTTTTTAATACAACACATTTCTCTGAATATTCATGAATATCCTGAAAGGGAAAGATGTTGAGGATCCTGGAGAAACAAGTTGTCATCACAAGGTCAAATGGTAGATGCTGTAGAGAGTGTGTACTAAATAATCACACAGACATTCAGAAACCTAAGCCACTGCCCATTTCACGCCACTCTGCTGCCTTCACCTGAATGTAATTGGAAAACTAGGTCTTTAGAAAACACCCATTATAGCATGTATTCCAACATCAACTATAAATTATTCTCTCCATTAGTGCAAAAAATTGAGTCTTGACTGGGTTTAAATTAGGAAAAAATGGGGGGGGGAGGATTGATTTAAAGCTACATGAGAATATCATTTAGGGAGGTAAGCCTTGGTAAAAAGAGCCAAAGACTAAGATTTAGAAAACATGGTTCTAGTCCAGCTTGCTCCTAGCTGTGTTTCTTTCTCCTTTGTTGAATGACCAGGGTTTCAGTTTTGACATGGGGAGGGACTGGTTGGAGACGTGAGGAGTGGGAAATGGGTCAGAATGTCTGTAAGCTGCCTTTCCCGCCGGCACTGCCTTTGTATTACTTTATTTTATGTTATTTTATCCTTAGTTCTTGGAGACATTACCACTGGATAGATTCTTTATACCCAAAGAACAGAAGAGGCCTGACTCATCCATAGGCACTGGAAGATGTTGGTTCTCAGGCTTCTAGTGTAAATACTAGGGGCCCGGGTTCTGGGGAAATGAACAGAGAAAGTGGGAAGTGGCTGGTGCCTTCCCCGCTTCAGGAGTCAATGAGCAGGAAGGAGGCTTTTTCTTTCCTGTCACTACTCCCTGTTCTGGTTCTGGCCCTGTAGATACTGTCCTGGCTGGACTTGGAATGAGATGACAAGCAGAGACAAAGATGAAAAGGATGACGGCAGGCAATATGAGGCTGAGGCAGTAAGGAGCAGAGAAGAAACGGAAACACAGAGGCTGCTATCTCCGCCGTGAGAGATTGATACTGATGATAAGAGCGGCTCCCATTTGAAGTGCCTACCACATGCCAAGCCTTGCTCAGAAGCTGTTTCTTATATTTACAAGTTGAGTGCAACATCTATAGTTTAGGGATGAAGAAGTAGAGACTCAAAGACTTACCCGAGGCTCGTTTACTGTTTGGTAAATGTCAGAGCTTAGATTCAAACCCGTTGCTGTCTATTTCTAAAATCTATTCACTTTCTCCATGCTATGCTGGGGTATGGCTATGGAAAAACATAGAAAACTGAAAATATTGCTATCTGTTACTGCCTATATTCAAAACAAAAATCTCAGTTTCCTCGTCTGTAAGACAAAGAGATTGAGGTCCCATCTGGAAACACAGTTTTTGGACAATAGAGCTTAACACCCTCTGACATCTGCCTTGGCAAAGAAGTATAACTCAAATAACTCAAAAGAAATGTCATCTCATTCTCAGTGAATAAAATCCACTTTGGAGAAACAAGATAAGCACAGTAGCCATATAAGATTGTGCAAGTGGAGACAAATAACTGTAATTAGAAAAGCAAGGTTTGGTTTCTTGAGGTTTACGAAGCCTAACAACTAAAATAGAGATAGAGATTTGGGTATAGTGGCCTGACAATAAATAATGGGGGGAATGTTTGGGAGGGATTTTCTTAAGGCCATTCATTCTGGTGCATCTACTTGACCTTCATGCCCCCAAGTAATCTTCCAGGCTCTGCTTAAACATGTTCAGAAATGTAGAACACACAATGTTTGAGAAATTCTTGTATTGAGCTCAGCTCTCTGCCATGCTAAATCATTGAGAATATAACGCTGAAATAATTCATTTTAGTTGAGAAGTGGTATTCATTTGGTACTGTCTCTGAACTCCTGACTGTCTCTGAACTCCTAAAATAAAGGGGGGGAAAGGCTTGAACATTTTGGTGGAATGTTTCCAAGGCAATGTGTAATCAGAATAATTAATGCAAGTGTGGATGGGATATTAGTTTCTGGAAACGTTATTTTATGAAATGAATAATAATTACAATGGCAAGATTTGGCATTAAAAGAAAGGAATGAAAAGTTGCTTTACAAATTCTTCCCCTTTTTTCCCCAGTAGGATCGAGGCAAATCACTTGAGGTGAGCTATTTCATGAGATTTATAATCAAGGGTATTCTTTCAGGCTCTAGCTTTTTTGTAAGGCCATCTTTTCTTGGATGCATTGGTTTGGTGAAAAGAGGGTATTACATGTAGTCAAATGGCTATTCTCATAAACAAAAAGTATTTGGGAAATATAGAAGAAATGAATTTCCTGGGTGCTGTGGACCCACAGAATTTTGTCTTGCCTCCCATTCATTTGTTGGAGTCTTAATCCCCAAGGTGACTGTATTTGGAGAAAGGGCCTTTAGGAGATAATTAAAGCCAAATGACATCGTAAGGGTAAGCACATAATCTTGTGTGCTTACATAAAGAGACATCAGAGTTCTTGTTCTCTATCTCTTACCATCCCATCTACGTACATTGAGGCAAGGTCACATGAGCATACAGGGAGGTGGTGGCCATCTGTAAGCCAGGAAGAGATACCTCATGGGAAATTAAATCCTGCTAGACCTTGATCTTGGACTTTCTTGGACAATGAGGAAATTAATTTCTGTTGTTTAAACAATACAGTCTGTGGTTTTTGTTATGGCAGCCCAGGCAGGGTATCATTATTGATCATAGATGATATATTTTCCCATATGATTAAAATATACTCTATGATCACCTCCTGTTTACCTCTCCAGCCTCTCATTTTACCACTCTCCATCCACACCATTCTTGACTTCCCATCAGATGGCATTTCTTTTGGGG
Source organism: Callorhinus ursinus (assembly GCF_003265705.2). NCBI lineage: Eukaryota > Metazoa > Chordata > Mammalia > Carnivora > Otariidae > Callorhinus > Callorhinus ursinus. Next base: position 41,693,296 of record NW_027397065.1, read on the forward strand.
TTCCTAAATCCATACTTCTTCATTTAGGAACTACTGAAATGCTCTCCAAAAATCAAATACAATAAAATGCTGCTCTGTCTCATCTTCAGTGGATTCTTACTGCACTAAGGCTTAAGTCAAAAGCTTTCACCTGACCCTTGGGGTCCTGTGCAGTTGGGTTGCTGCCCACCTTTCCACCTTGTCTTGTACCATGACTCCTGTAGCTCTTTCTTCTACTCACACTGATCTCAAGTGCCTCTCCTTCCTTCCACTTTGTCTGTTAGGTCTAGTCTTCCTTTAGCTAAATAAGCAGAAGTAAGATGAGCCATCCCCATCTTCTGATGAGGGGACTTTCCTTTTACACTTTTTTCCTTTTTTAAATTTTTTATATTTATTATGTTCAGTTAACCAGTATACAGTACATAATTAGTTTTTGTTGTAGTGTTCAATGATTCATTAGTCGCGTGTAACACCCAGTGCTCATAGCAGCAATGTCCGCAATAGCCAAACTGTGGAAGGAGCTGAGATGACCCTCAACAGATGAATGGATAAAGAAGACGTGGTACATATAATAGGGAATATTACTCACCCATCAGAAAGGATGAATTTCTCTTATACTTTTCCTTCCTGGCAGTCATCACTGCATACCTGATATTTTGATTATTCTTGTGCCTCCCCTAGTCAAATGAAAATTCAGAGACTATGTGAATTAGTCAACCTTGTATCCCCCAGCATGTATCACAAAGGCTGGCACGTAACCATTTGTTTAATAAATATATACCCTCAGTTAACTTTTTACCTCATTTACTCTTTCCTCTCTACTTCAACCTCCCAAACATCCTTCAGGTCTCATCACAGAAAACATTCTTCCAAAGTCATCTTTCTCCCATCCCAAAACTTATTTCCTGTATCTTAACATCTTCCTGTTTGCCTAACCCTCCCTTCCACTCAATCATGATCTCTCTAAGGGTATGGGCCATACTTTGTGTACTCCTTTATCATCGGATCTGAGCAGAGTATCTGGCACTAGCAGAGCCTCAAAAATTATTTGTTTGCAAATGATTGAATGATAGAATACAGTGCTATCCCATGCTCATTAGCTAGCATTCCAGTTGTTTTTTAAAATAACCTAAATTCTACCTTAAAAATACCTCTGTGTGTGTGAGTGTGGGGTGTGTTTGTGTCAGAAGAAAACTGATTGGCTGGAATGTGTTCTTGACGTTTTCTAAGGTTCCACAACTGTCTAAAAAAGCAAAGACAGTAGAGAAGCTTCTTAGCATGTCTATAAGATGCTAGCCTGGATGGTTTTGTTTTAGCCAAATTGATTTCTTTGTTGAGCATCATCTAGCTGTGCAGGATGCCTTCCAGAGATTAGCTATGGTGTCTTCATTTGCTTTTGAAAATGTGAATAGCTTTGGCATTGCTTGGCAGAAGTTATCCTCTTCACATTCTCCCTGAGGTAACAAAAATGGGAAAATCTTTTTAGGGAAGAATGCAGATGGGAAATTATCTTTTTAAAATGGAGACCAGGATGGTAGACACCATACATATATACCACATACCATACACATATGCCCTCTACCCGTGCAGAACAGGGGGAGCTGGAAAGTGGTGCTGACATCCCATTTGTGTTCTATAAATTCCTTCTTCCAGACAGAAATTACTGGATCAAGTATATGTTTGATTCACGTGGGTTAATTCCAATTCCTTTCCTAGAAGTCTGAAATTAACATTTCCAGATGTTGTTCATCTTTTCTTCTTCTTGACTTGAGGAGATATAAGCTCAGGGATGACAGGTGGCCATTATACATCATGAGCAGCAGAGGGAGAGAAAGCCAGTCTGCCAAGAAGAAGAATTGCAAGAGACAAAGGAGAACAGCAGGGATGAAAGACGATGTGGCTCCAGAGATACACGGAGGAGGTTGTGTGTTAGCTGCCTTGGAGCCTGGGGTGTTTCCTTGTTTCCACCCTTGTGTGACTGGACTCTGGACTACCCAGGTTTCTTGGGATATATTCGTGCTTCTTTCTAAGTTGCTTTTGATTTAATATAATTTGAGTAGATTTCCCTTACTTGAGACCAGAAATACTTGACCAAGGCAAATATTTTATAGTGAATCTCAAGACTTTGAAAAGTGGCTTACATATAAAAAACAAAACAAAACAAGACCTAGAAGGAAGTGAGGGAAAGGGAAATTGGCTGAAGATGGGTTCAGCTGGACCGATATGGGGATTTGTTTTTTTTTTTTTTATCCTTCTCTAGGCAAGATGATCCAAGTGCACAGACTCCCTGACTTGGTGTTTTGTCCTCTACATTGTCATGGGGAAATCAGGAGGTGATTAGAAAGCAATGCTCCAAATTCTGTGAAAAAACAAATTGTTTACTTGTTATTTATTGGTTAAGTTACTGAGAAAAATGCTTGTCTTCCAGGTCCCAAAACTCTCTTTCCCTGCTTAAGCCTCACTAGTTTTGAGTCACAAAGGATTTTTTTTAGTTTCCAAAGTCAATTGATCACACAATGGTTTGCAGTAAATGAAGCATGAAGACATTTGTACCCTCAGAAATAAACCCTGATATCATGCGGATGTAAAAAACTTAATTGTGAAATGGCAAGGCTGGCTCTTTCATTATTATTAGCTGGTTTATAAGCTGGTTGTATAGTGTGGTCTCAATGCTCTTGTAACATTTTGAGTAATAGGGGCACCATTGAATAAGTGTAGAACTAGGTAATCTACCCATGCTGTGAATTCGAGAAGATATAAAGTAATTGCAATACTTTGTAGTTAATCTGGTAATACAGACATTTTCCTGTGAGGTTAGTAGTTAAGGCTGGTAATGGCACAATAGCAACTACCATTTCTGGAGAGTTTACTATATGCTAGGCACTCTGCAAAAGGAGGCATGGACAGTTCACTTGAGCCATTCAACAACCTTTTGATGGACATAATTTTAAAAAGTATATAGATTAGAAAGTGCATATGTAAACAATTTGTTCATGTAGATTTGAACCAGTCTTCATTCTTAACAAATCATTACAATATATAAAATTCACGCAAGACCAAGAAGTAAGATGGCACCTGGTACATTTAAATGTTTTTGGTTTAAACCCTGATGGCAAATCTTAAAGAAATTGTCAGGAAGGGATTTCAAAGCCTAAAGTTCTACATCTAGGTATTAAAAACTAATGGATTTTCAGGGTCTCTGAGAACTTCAGTCTTTTTTCTTTCTTGAAAATATCTACTGTTGAGTGTTTCATGGAGTCTTTCAAAGTTTATTTTATCTTCTAATCTTAAAAAAAAAGGAAGGGGAATTTTGTTCATGAAGCAGTTCTCCAAAATCATACTTCTAAGCTTATCTACTTTTGTAATGAACAAAAAATATCATTTTTATGTAAAGTACTTATAATGTTTGTCTCTCAATGCTTACAGTGTGTGTATGTGTTCTGGATGAGAACAAAACACAAAAAAAGACTTAAGAAATCTAAATTATAGTCCTGCCTTTGACTTTAATTCCCTTTGTATATCTGGACAATCACTTAACTTCCATTTCCCTATTTTTCTCACTTGTAAAGTTGAAATTTAAATATGCATGGTCTGGTTTGAGAATGAAAATGCAGAGTAATGGTATTATGTGCTTAATCTTGTTGATATTTTTTTTCCCCACATGGAGTATAATTATTCACAAACCATGGGAAAGTCGCTGTTAAGGGGTTTTCCAAAGTATTTTTGCTTTCTTTTTCTTCACCTTTGCCTTAGACTTTTAGAAAACATTATTTGATAGGGGAACTGTACTTTCTTTGGGGGGGGAATGGGAATTTTTGTAGCGTAAAATCGTACAAATGTGATTGAAACAAATGGAGCATTTAAATCAATAACAACAAATCGTTAGAACAGCCGGTAATTAACCTTTCATCCCTGTAAAGGATTATTTGGATGGAACACAGGGCAGCATCTTGTGTACAAGAATGGTGTTAGTGGAAAACCTGCTGGTCCAAATGCTGTTTTAATCATGATTTAGAAATAGGAAATGGAGCATAATTTGATTTAAAACTGATGCTTTTCAGATGCAAAACTTCCAAAGGTGACTGAAGATAATAGCACAGGGTTTCCATCCACATAGCCATTTTCATCTCTAGATTACAGCTTATTTTTTTTTAAAGATTTTATTTATTTATTTGAGAGAGAGAGAATGAGAGATAGAGAGCATGAGAGGGAAGAGGGTCAGAGGGAGAAGCAGACTCCCTGCTGAGCAAGGAGCCCGACGCGGGACTCGATCCCGGGACTCCAGGATCATGACCTGAGCTGAAGGCAGTCGCTTAACCAACTGAGCCACCCAGGCGCCCTACAGCTTATTTTTATAAGCATAATTTATTTATGCTCTGCATGACTGGGATAAGAAAGGATCAGTTTGGAGAAATGAGAAATATATCCTATAAAAAGAAAAAAAATTCTCTTCAAAGCAATGGATAAGGGAGAAAAATGACTCTTTTTCTCAACTCAAATAACCACCAAACCATGGATAGTTCTTAGGGTTTCAGACTAATTTATATGTCCCTTTTAGGCAGATCTCAAAAGAATTCAAGTTTTACATGAAATAAGCTAGACCTTAGTGAAGACATTGGGTCTGATGCATAGCATAGTCTCACCAAAATACAGTAACTGAAATACCCTTCAAAGGAAAATAGTAGGACAGATCTCATTCTTTTGTCATTTATTCATTCAACAAAATCATTAAGACCTATTATGTGCATAGCACTTTGCAAGGTACTGGGAAAGCACAGTGACAACTTATTATCTAAACTCCAGAAATACAAAAGCTAATAAAGGCCACTCATAACTGCTATAATAAGTCACTGGATAAAGCAGGAACACATAAAAAATAATATAATTCATTTCTTCGAGGGCCATGGAAAGCCACCTGTAAAAAGCATAACCTAACCCAAGGTCTGAGGGATGAGTAGGAGGGATTCAGGGGAAGAAAGAAGGGTCTGTGCTTAGAGGAACAGCAATGCAATAGTATAGAAATAAGAAAGAACTGTAGAGCCCCAAGTACTTTAGTCTTAACAGGAGTTTAGAGCTCAATGAAGAGAGAGAAGAAAGATAAGGCTAAAGAGATAAAAAATAGCCTGATCATTAAGTGTCCAGTGCCCCTACTAAAATCTTTAAGGGGGAGCTCACTGCATGGTTCTACACATTTAAGTTTCTGCCTCCAAGCCACCCTTGTGGGTTATTTAAGCTAAGCATTTAGGTTTCAGATACATTTTATAAAACCATCCTCACATCTTTCCCAGAGTCATGCTATCAAACTTACCTAGCAATACCAGTTTGTCTTAGCACTTTTGTACCCCAACAAAAATTTTGTCTCTCACATGTGCCACCATGGTCTTACTTCCAGTGGTTTTCCATCCTTGATCCACTGGGGTAAGCAAATCTTCCCTGGCTGTGTCATACTCACTTTAAAGTATGGGTAAAGTATTGCTAGCTCATAAAAATTTCAATCTAACTGGAAGATTCTGTCTCAAGGGCTAGTGCAAATCATCCATAAAAACAAGCCAAGAATTGACACTCCCTGATATAAGCCCAAAGAAAGCTTAACTTTCATTACCATCGGGGTGCAGACTTCTTCCCTAGTACAGAAAACCTTATGGTTATATTCCTTCATGATTTATAAATGAGTTTCCCTGGTAGCCATTTTAGTTTGAATTAAAAGTATAATATTGTGAGGTTGTTTTTTACCAGTCAAAATTATGCTAAAGTTTTGTGTATGTAGGTATAATATAAGAGCTTGATTAAGGAACTTTGACCCAATTGTAATTTTGAAAAAAAAAAAAAAAGTGTCTAGCGTTTTAGTTTCTCTGAGATCAGCAACTAGGGACACCAAAGTTTTATGTTACCTGAAGGATTCAAAGCAAGTTAGAGGTGGAGGAAGAAATTCTGACAAAAGCATTATTTTCTCTAGATAGCATCTTCACTATGGCTATTACAAGTAGGTGATAGAAAATTCCAACAACATTATTCAAGCCTTCTTCATTCTCAGAATCATAGAAAGAATATATACTACTTCAGTCAATCTTAAAACTCTTCTTCCTTCTGCCGTGTTTGATTTGAACTTTCATAAATAGTATGACTTTTGCTACTCTACCATTTTCAGATTTCTTTTCTTGAATCCACCTTAAGTGGCGTGAAGGAGCCATTCATTCAAATAATACATTTTGAACTGTGAATAAGTATTTGATGTTGAATAACCAAAAAAAAAAAAGAGAGAATTAATAAAATCTCTCTTAACATAGAAGAGAAATGTTCAATGAAATGTTATTAACTATAATAGCCATTGTTGCTATTTGAAGCATTCATTGTAAGTAATAAACTTCTTACAACATTTGAGAGGAGATGGGCATCTCTATTTCTAGATGAGGAAAATCATTCAAAGAGAGATCAAGCATTGTGTAGTCACTCAGAATGAAAGAGCCTGCCTACCTTATAACCTAATCTGTTTTGTCTTCTTTCTGGAAACACACTCAGAGCAGATTCCCCAGCTTTTCTTCTCAGTGGATTGCGGTCATGTTACTGAGTTCTAGCCAATACACTCTGAGAGAAGTGAAGAGTGACACTTCCAGGCTTAACTCATATTAATAACCCCCTACTCAGTCTTCCATGCTTCTTTCCCCTTTTACCATTAATTTTAGAAGCCATCTTTGAGAATGGCAAAATTACAAGATGGATGACTCTGGTAACTTGAATCACTGCTTGGAGGCCAGCCACTAACCAATCAGAAGTACTTGTTTTTGTCTTTTCATATGAGAACAATTGAAATCTTTTGTATTTTTTTAAAAGATTTTTATTTTTATTTATTAGAGAAAGAGAGAGAGCACACAAGCAGTGGGGGCAGGGGTAAAGGGAGAGGAAAAAGCAGGCTCCCTGCTGAGTGTGGAACTCGGCACAGGGCTCTATCCCAGGACCCTAAGATCATGACCTGAGCCAAAGTCAGACGCTTACCTGACTGAGCCACCCAAGTGCCCCTGATGTCTTTTGTATTAAACCACTGAGATTTGGGGGTTTCTTACAGCAGCTAATGTTACCCTAACTAATACATGCAGCAAGTAACTGGAGAAAGCAAAATTTGAATCAAGTTATGCCTTGCCCCAAAGCATATACTCTGAACCACTTTTCAGCTGTCAGACAATATAACGCCTTCCATATGTTGCCTCTGGGATTGTCATAATGGGGACACTATTTTGGAAACTAATTACCTGCAACATTTGCAAAATAGTCCCCAAGCCTTAAGCTCTGTGCTGATTCCATCCAGAAGGTGCAGTTTTTCCCTCTGTAGGAACTCAGAATTGTAGAAAATAGGATATGCCTAATGGGTCACAAAATGGGGCAATAGCAATGACAGCTTGCTTATTTACAGCAACTTATTTACTGATTTAGTGATTTCATGGATTAAGATCATGCTTAACAACTGCATCCAAAAAAACCACAAATTATTTGACTAAACACAAGCAATTATTTGTCATCTAGTATTATGGAACCTAGGAACTTAAATGTGTGCTGTAATTTGGCAAAAGAAAAGGGAAATCAACTCCTGTTTCTGGGTGCCTTCATGATAATTGGGGATGATGAAAATCATTATCAAGATAAGATGACAGAACCCATTTATCCTATCTAGAATTTTGGTCTAAAAGACTTTCTGTGGAAATCCATCTACCAAGATCAAGAAAATGAGTCGTGGTTGGACTCAACGGATGCATTCCAATATCCCAGTTAGTTCCCTCTGCTACTCAATTCCCCCTAGACTCTGAATCAAATAATTTGTCAGAGGGATTCAGGAGTAAATGTTGTATTTACAAGGCCTGTGAAAAATCTGTAGTGTTAGGGTTTGATCTGCTTACTATTTCCCAAATAAGGATAAAAGATGGAAAGATAATATCTTGTCATTCTGAGGTAACATGTTGTTTTGAGTTGCAATATGACGATTCTTCAGTTATACCAAGAGGACTAAAACTAGGTGAAGTAAAGTGCCCCTAATTTTAATTTAGGCAGCTTGGATAGTGAGAAGATCCTTCTATCTAAGAAAATCTCCTCTACCTGTTATTTGGTGCTTGAAGTTATTAATAAGCTACAAAGCCAAAATGTCAAAAGACATAAAAATCCCCTTGGATAGGAAATACAGGGACCAAAATTTCCACGTCCTGAAAATGGCTTATTTCAGAGCTTTTCCCAAGAGCAGATTAGGATCAGCAGGAATAAAGGCTAGAGTTCAATGCCAGAAAGAGGGCAAAAAGTTCAGGAAGAAGAGACTGAGAGAAGGGCTCCCTAAGCTTAATTTCTTCCACTTCTCTGCTCTGCCCTGGGCCAGTTTGCTAATGAATTTTTATCTCCATGAATGTATGCATAAAGTAGAAATAAAATTCAGTAGCATCTTTTGGTCATGGCTGTTGCATGGCCATATTTTTACATCCCTAATTCACCTTTTAAAACCAAGCAACCTAACAATAAAAGCTTTTAAAAAGCCTCAAATTGGTGGTAATAATTCATTTACAAACCTAGTTGGTGGTAACTGTCTCATTTAAAACTCATTTCCATGGTATATGTGGAGGCCTCATTTTTAATGTACAAAGCGCTTTGTTTAAATTGAATTTCTCTGTGCTTATTAATCACATACCATATTGGGAATAGAACCTCAAAATAACATTTTGAAAGAACTTCAAATAACATTTGAAAGAGCACAGTAAGCATTAAAATATAGCATGAGAAATTATTCCTCTATGCTTACCTATTATGTAAGATATTTCAAAATTTATCTTATTGCCTGAGATATTTTATAATAGCTGTGTTCTTATCAACCTCATTCCCTTCTCACTAGTAGGAAAAGTGGTTGAAAAACAAGGTGATGAGAATAAATTAAGAGGCATTTACCTTAGGTCACACATGTGTTCCATATTCCTTATTTGTGAAGGACTATGTCGCAGGGGCAATAGCAGAGGAGGAGAGACTTGGAGGCAACATCTTCCTCTCCTTCTGCCTCAGATGAATCCTTCTTCACACCCTTCTTTTCTAAACGAAAAAGAGAAGATAATTTGGTCAGATTCTGGAACACCTGTAGGGCCTCATTCCCCAGGAAGGAATGGTACCACCTTGGGTCTTAAGCCTTACACCGTGTCCTTTAGTGTTATCCAGGTTCTCTTTAAGTTTACCAGAAAGCTCCATTTCTAGAACTTCAGCACAATCACAAAGAATACTTGTATTCATTTTTGCCATTTGTAGTTCTGTTGGGAACCTGAAAGAGAGGGTGGCAGGCTATACTTTGGGGCAGAATTATGGTATTCCAAGATCCCTGACCAAAATATCACCTTCTACACTCCCTCCTCCAACAGCTTACATTTAGCTCTTTCATTTCTATAAATAAATAATAATAGTGTTGATTGCGCTGATGAGATCCAAATTTGACACAGCAACAGATAAGGGGACTATCATATTTTTAGCAGGTTAGGAAGTTCAAGAAATAAGTAATAAATTCTACATATAGATTGTTGCCTTGGATTTCAGCCCACTGAATTTCTAGAAAGCATTCTTACTTGCAAATTCATCATTGCCTCAGAGAAAATCAGTAACCTTTGTGTATTTTATTTAACTCCATTTCTATGTCCAGATAATACCACCAAAGCTGTTAGAATATTAAAGAGGGTAGACATAATTTAGGTAATTAGAATAACTTTTCCTTTCCATTGGACAGCTGTGGATTTGCCTAGCTTTGTCATTATTGTGTGATTTTGATATTTTAGCACAGCAGTAAAGAACAAGATATGTATATGTCAGGTTATCAATGTCAATCTTACAGAATGGTAATTGCTTTGAAAACAATGTCATCTCCTGCCAAATCATTGCTCCTTAAAACTAAAGGACCAAAGAACTAATTAGATGCTATAAGTCTATGTTTCTACTGGATCTTAAAAAAATAAAGTCTATTATAGATAGAGGTGACACACCGAGAAAATGGGAAAAGGGCTATGGTCTGCATTTGTTTAGTGATGATTATAGAGGAAATAGCCAGAGAAAGGGACCCACAAAAGCTAAAGATCAATGGAAGCAGAGATTGTGAATAAGAGATAAGCAAGAGAAACATGATCCTCAAAGAAGCCAGAGATAGTGATGAAGACTCTGAGTTTCCCAAGGTATTTGGGAGTCAGCCATATTTTAAAAGCCAGTGATCAAGATAATCTCACTGGCTGCAGGAGGCCTTTGGTCCTCCAAGTGCCTGACACTAGGGTTACAGGTACAACTCACAGAGAGCATTCCTTTGGAGGACTTAGTTAAAGATGCCGCACAAAGGCAGACTGATTTTCAAGCCAACACTTAAAGGCACATGGGGTTGTGGAAGAACATAGGCTCTAGATGCACACGGGTGATGTTGCGAAGAGAGTAAGAAAGTGGTCTGAGGACCTGGCTTGAAGCTATCACATAGTTATATGTAGCCAGAAGCAAGTCATTTCCCCTCCCTCTGCCTCAGTTTCCCCTAAAATGGGGATAACAATATTACCTACCGTATTGGGTTGCAGTTAAGGTCAAATGAGCTAATGCACAGGAACTTACCAAGTTGTTGGCAAGTTCATGTCATTAGAACTCCAAGGCTGCATTGCTGCCCTGCCCTGGGCACAGTGCTACTAAGGATGTGTGGAGGTTATCTAATCCAACCAGCTCCCGCTGTAGATAGAGTAACTGAGGCTTAGAAGTAACACAGGGTGTTACAAGTGAGCTGGTTATTAAACAAGGTGTTTTAACCCTACGTCACAAAGAGGCCACCTAAGCCATGTATTGGAGATATTTGCAGGGCCAGTAAAGGATTGAGAAGCCCAGTGCTAAGATGGGAATGCCACCTGTGCCTGAAACCACCAGCAATTGTGTTCACAAAACCCAGAGGGTGAGAGTGTCTGCTGGTGCTGGCATGCCATGAGGACAAGGACCTCTCTGAAGGTGAAACAGAAGGTTACTTCACACTGTTTTGGTAAATCCCCAGGCTCTTCTCAAAGTGGGAAGCTGAGGAGGCCTCCTATTTGATGTTCTAATTCTTAAGCCAGAGAAAGAAACTCTCTAGGCTTCCTCATTGCTCAAGGTGGGCTGAAATCGGGCAACCACGTGCTGCTCCCAGGCAGCTGTATTTACCCGCAAGTGTTTTCCCCCAACTGCACAGGGTCGTGCAGCGTGGTCTCAGCCAGCATTCCCGAGAATGCACAAGGAAGCTCCTTCTGATTGCTAGAGATTTCCAGTGCAGCAGGGAATAAATACCTTTGCCAGGCACAAGACTAGCTCTGTCTAATACAGTGGAAACGAATGATCTCTCTTTTTCATCCTGATCATCTTCTGGCTCTGACAGCGAGACTGGGGACTCTGGAGATTGTCTTAAGATATCACTGGGCTCTTGTTCTGTGTCTTTAAGAAAGAAATATTAGAGACATAATTAAATTTGTCTGAATCTTTCAGACCACGTGCTAACATCAGAACCCATTTTAGAACATAAAGCTCTCTAATTCACATCTGAAAGTTAAAATCTTTAGGACTTTGGGGAGCTGTTCCTGAGTCCACTGAAATGAGGTACAAACTTACACTTTTACGTGCATGTTTTAGGAAAAAGGCCTCAAAACCTGTCTCAGATTTCCATAGGAATCTGTATCACAAAGATGTGAAGAAATGCTCATCTCAGCCTGCCTCAGGGAACATGGAATGGATGTGAGATCCTACCCCAGCCCTGCGGATACCATACAGTAGCCTCTAGTTTGCAAGTGCTTCAAAGCCTGCTCAGACTGACTCAGGAAGTAAGGAAAGCACATTGTTGCTTGTTATTTAAAAAGTCCAGTGATACCCTGCTTCAGAAATGGCTGGATACAACTTTTAAACAAGATCACCAAGACCATTTGTTTTCCCTATCTCTTGACTCTACTCTTTTTTTTTTTTTAGGTTCAGGAAAGGCCTTGCCACATTGTAGCAAGAAATCCATTGTAGCTCCAAACCTACAACCCCCTAGCTGAGCAAACCCAGTGAAGAGTATAGCTCCTACCCAGTAATTCCAATAATTGACTCCAACAGGACCAACTTGAGGTACATGCCCTATCCCTGAGCCAATTGTTAGTGTCGCATGAATTTCAGTTTTCGCGCATTTGGCAACGCCTTGGATGATTTTGGTTGTCACAACTTGGACATGCAAATGGCATCTGGTGGGGAGAGGACAGGGATGCTGCTAAACATCCTACAATGCACCGGTCAATCCCCTGCAATAAAGTGATCCAGCTCCAAATTCAATATTGCAGAGCTTGGGAAACCCTGCTACAGCCAACACAACGGAAGACTGACTGATCAGGCCTGGAGCTCGTGCCTACCCCTAGGATGGCATAAGAGGATCCATCAATAAAAAGTGCAGAAGGGAAGGTTTCCAAAGGAAAATCAGAAAATGCCACAAAACAATGAAGTGGTTATTATACCCATTTTATAGATTAAGCATTTAAGCTTCACCCAGCTAATAAGAAGCAGGGAAGCGCATTAAACTCATCATTTCTGAATCCATAGTCTGAGCTGTTTCATATTCTTCTGTGTCATAAGATTCTGTTTAGTGGAAAGAAAAAAAGAAGTTCTACTTAAAAAAAAAAAAAGAAATAAAAGGATCTTGTCAATTGATTACTCAGACCTGCTTTGACTCCAGTGAAAAGAAACACTTGGCTTACAAGGACATTACCTGGGTTGTACATATTCTGTATATTCATGAATGCCCTGGTTTTCAGTTGTATATTTTAAGTCTTTGAGTAATTCCTCCTTTTTGCTTGCATGAATTGAGCTTATTGGTTGGTGGGGGAGAAGTGGGACATATAATTCCTGACTTCTTGCCTATTCTTTATCACAAATGTCAGGTTTCAAACTGCTTGCCATAGGACAGTTGTGATTTACTCTCCTCAACCTGTGTGAACTGGTAAAATTGGAAGTGATAAATACCTTTCAGAAAGCACACACAGCCCTGGATTTGCATGTGTGTATATGTTTTAAGGACTGGGTGTGAGGATTAATGGCTTCATTAACAAAGTATTGTAGACTCATTTTATATATGTCTCAGCTATTGTGGTTTGTTTGTAAATCATATCAGACAGATTTTATATTTCATTTTTTAAAACTGTTTAGTACAGAAATTTCTTAAACATACCCCAAAAGAGAATTATATAAACCACTTCCATCTACCAATTACCCAACTCCAATAACCATCAATATTTTTGCATTCTTATTTCATCTAATAATCTGAGATTTTTTTCTGGAATATTTTATAGCAAATATCAGATGCACTGTCATTTAACTCCAATATCTTTCAATGTATATCACAAAAATAATATTTTCTTGGACGCCTGGGTGGCCTAGTCGGTTAGGCGTCTGCCTTCAGCTCAGGTCATGATCACAGGATTCTGGGCTCAAGTCCCACTTCCTGCTCCCTGCTCAGCGGGGAGTCTGCTCCTCCCTCTACCTCTGCCCCTGCCCCCCTCATGCTCTCTTTCACTCTCTCTCTCTCTCAAATAAATAAATAATATTAAAAAATGACATTTTCTTACATATCACAATGCCATTATCAGAAAACAAAATCAACTCCAATTACTTTGATCTAATATCAAATCTATATTCAAGTTTTTCTAATGATATTTGTTTATATATGGTTTGTTCAAATTAGTATTTTAGCAGGAAGCACTAATTACATTAAGTGGCTAATAGTGGAGTTGTCATTTAAGTCTTTTTTAAGACTGAACAATGACCCCTCTCCATTCCCATTTTTTTATGCCACTGATCTGTTAAAAAACATCAGATAAAACGGACTACTCTATGTTCTAGGCTTGGCAGATTGTTTCCTCATAGTGTAGTTGAAGTTAGTTATCATGACTGCATTTTCTGTAGACTAGAATATGGAGCTACAACTCTGATCATCAGGAAGAATTTCAATTTTCAAGAATTCATAATGGCTTATATTCTATGAAAGGACAATGTCTCACTTTTAGTGATGTTAAGATTGATCGGTGATTATAGGTAATGGCAGTCTGGTTCTTCCACTATAAAGCCCTCATTAATTTCACTAAATGGTTTTGAAGACCATGTACTTGAATCGGCTATTTTGTTATGGATTGCAAAATAGTGGGGTTTTTTTCTAATTCTGTCATCTCTTTTGCAATTATTCTAGAATTCTTTATAAAAGAAATCCCTCCCATTTGCCAGACTATTTAATTCCCCTGAAGTAGGGTTCACAAGGCAAAAACAAGATACTTATTTACTTACCTGTAGTTATCAATGTTCAGAATAATGGTTAGTATCTTAGCAATCCGTAGTGGTGCTCAGTGACTTGTATTATTTTTTGACTTGTATTTTGTTTTTGCATAGTCTTATTTTTGTGGGGAGGGGTATGTTTTCCTATGAACTCATGGCATTATAAAAGATATTTAATGTCTTCTAATGAATTACAGCCATTATTCCTTTTTGTAACTGTTTCATATTGAAAACTACAAATGTATACAATGATTGAGATGACAGTAAATAATAAATTCATATATCCAGGGGCACCTGGATGTCTTAGTCGGTTAAGCATCTGCCTTCTGCTCAGGTCATGATCCCAGGGTCCTGGGATCAAGTCCTGCATCGTCCTCCTTTTCAGCGGGGAGCCTGCTTCTCCCTCTGCCTGCCGCTCCCTCCCTGCTTGTGCTTTCTCTCTCTCTCTGACACATAAATAAATAAAATATTTTTAAAAAATAAAATAAATAAATTCATGTATCCATCACCCAGTTTTAACAATTAGCCAATTTATAGCAAATCATGTTTTTTTATCTATAGGTACACACTCTATGCACCCCCATCCAAATTATTTAGAAGTAAGATGTAGATATATATTTGTTCCATAGATGTTTAGTATGTTTTATGGAGAGAGGGGAACCCTCTTACACTGTTGATGGAAATGTAAGCTGGTACAGCCACTCTGGAAAATAGTGTGGAGGTTCCTCAAAAAGTTGAAAATAGAGCTACCCTATGACCCAGCAATTGCACTGGGTCAATACCAAACATACGTTTGGGGTAAATATCTAGTAGTGCAACTGCTGGGTCATTTATTGGATGGTGGGGGAGAAGTGGGACATATAATTCCTGACTTCTTGCCTATTCTTTATCACAAATGTCAAGTTTCAAACTGCTTGCCATAGGACAGTTGTGATTTACTCTCCTCAACTTGTGTGAACTGGTAAAAAGAAACTCATTCCAAAAGCAGATCATGTCCACAATAACATTGTTATAAGCATCATTATAATTTCTCAGAATCATTGGATAACCAGTCAGTATTCATATTTCCCCAGTTCTCTTACAAATGTATGTTATGTGTTTACATTTTGCTTGTTTGAGTCAGGATCCAAATAAGGCCAATGAATTGTTTGATATATCTCCTAATTCTTTTAATTTTGAGTTTTCCCCCTTTGCCTTTGCCTTTCCTTGCTATCTTTTATTGTAGAAGTTAGCGTTTTTAAAAATTCAATTAATTAACATATAGTATATTATTACTTTCGGAGGTGGAGTTCAGTGATTCATCAGTTGCATATAACACCCAGTGTTCATTACATCATGTGCCCTCCTTAATGTCCATTACTCAGTTACCCCATCCTCCCTCTCCCCTCTAGCAACCCTCGGTTTGTTTCCTATGTTGAGAGTCTCTTATGGTTTGTCTCCCTCTCTGATTTTGTCTTGTTTTATTTTTCCCTCCCTTCTTCTATGCTCTTCTGTTTTGTTTCTTAAATTCCACCTGAGTGAAATTATGTAATTGTCTTTCTCTGATTGACTTATTTCGCTTAGCATAAGTTCGCTTACCCTCTAGTTCCATCCACATTGTTGCAAATGGCAAGATTTCATTCTTTTTGTTGGCTGAGTAATATTCTAGTGTGTGTGTGTGTGTGTGTGTGTGTGTGTGTGTGTGTGTGTGTGTGTGTATACCACATCTTCTTTATCCATTCATCTGTTGATGGACATCTCGACTCTTTCCATAGTTTGGCTATAGTGGACATTGCTGCTATAAACATTGAGGTGCAGGTGCCCCGTTGGATCACCACATTTGTATGTTTGGGGTAAATACCTAGTAGTGCAATTGCTGGGTCATAAGGTAGCTCTATTTTCAACTTTTTGAGGAACCTCCACACTATTTTCCAGAGTGGCTGTACCAGCTTACATTTCCATCAACAGTGTAAGAGGGTTCCCCTCTCTCCACATCTTCGCCAATATCTGTCATTTCCTGACTTGTTAATTTTAGCCATTCTGACCCATGTGAGGAGATATCTCCTCATTGTGGTTTTGATTTGTATTTCCCTGACACCGAGTGATGTTGAGCATTTTTTCATGTGTCTGTTGGCCATTTGTATGTCTTCTTTGGGGAAATATCTGTTCATGTCTTCTGCCCATTTCTTGATTGAATTATTTGTTCTTTGGGTGTTGAGTTTAATAAGTTTTTTTTAAAGGATTTTGGAAACTAGCCCTTTATCTAATAAGACACAGAAATTAGCTTTTAATCCTGTAGATTTTCCTCCATCTTGGAGTTTGCTGACTTGATTACTATTAAATAGACACAAAACAGAAATTTAGCCATCATTCTTTTTAATGCTTAAGTTATCCTATCTTTAGCTTGTGGAAGAAAGAAGTGGTTGTTGATTAATTTCATTATTCCTTATAGTAGAAAACCATAGAAAGTATTAAAATTAAAGGAAAACTAAGAGAATGAAGAGAATAAAAATGTAAACTTTCCTAACTCTTAAAATATTTTTCAGAACAGGGAAAATCAACCACAGTGAAAGGCTGGATATGCTTTAAATAAATTTTAAAATAAATTCAGAACCAAGAACAAATATTATCTCATGTGAGTACAGTTAATGTACTCACTTCTCCATTAAAATAAAAACGTTTTCAAACTGGCTAACAAAGCAAAATACAATTTTATTGGGGATGAGTTGCATAACTTAAAATGAATCCAAAAAGGGGTGCCAGGGTAGCTCAGTCGGTTAAGCATCTGCCTTCAGCTCAGGTCATGATTCCAGGGTCTTGGGATCAAGCCCCTCATCTGGTTCTCTGCTTAGCAGGGAGTCTGCTTCTCCTTCTCCCTCTGCCCGCCGCTCTGCCTACTTGTGCTCTCTCTCTCTCTCTGTCAAATAAATAAATAAAATCTAAAAAAAAAAAATCCAAAAAGATAAAAATAAAAAGGGCAGCAAAGATCTACCAGGCAAATTCATAAAAGAAGGTAGGGGTCATTATCTTGCTATCAAACAAGAAATAAATCAAGCCAAAAATAAAATCAGGCAAGAAAGAGTATTTTACAATGCTGAACACCACAATATACAAAGAAGATACAGTTATCCATGACTTTGCACAAGGTAATACAACCACAAATTTTAGAAAGATACTATAGGCAATGTAAACAGAAATAGACAAGATAAACTGATAATGGTTTATTTATTTTTATTTTTAAATTTTTCAAAATTTATAACATTTTTATTGAAAACAGTGACAACTCTTCCATATGTATGTACATGTTTGTGTAAGATTATATTAGAATGTATTAAGTATGGAAGCAAGCCAAAATATAACAGAAAGAAATACAGCTATGATAAAACTAACATGTATAATAAGGTCTTGTGATAATGGTTTACTTTAACAAATACATCAGGCTGAGGCATCCCAAGAAACCATCACTAATAAAGTAAAAGACCTAAACAACATAATCAGTAAGTGTATACACAGACATAAATAAAAAATAAACCCTAACAATAGAACTTGTAACTTTACAACTACATGTAGAATATCTGTGAAAACTGATCGTGCATTATACCCCAAAATTAGTCTCACTACATTCCCCCCAAAATGTAATTCAAAAAAATGTCTATGATCACAGTGTCATAAAGTTAGAAATCAATACAGAATTAAAATCGAAGAAAATCACAAAAAGTACTTCCATCTAGAATCAAAACAAGCAATCAAACACGAACCAAGCAGAGAACAAAAATAAAACATCTTTGTTAAAACATCTCTGGGTTAAAGTGAACATTTAAAATTAAATTACAAGACTTCCCTTTTTCTCTTTCATTTACTCTCATCGGGAATTTACCAATGTTGTTAGTCTTTTTAAATAACCAAGTTTTAACTCTATTAATCTATTTTATGTTTGTTTTCTTTTTTTTTAAGATTTTATTTATTTATTTGACAGAAAGAGACACAGTGAGAGAGGGAACACAAGCAGGGGGAGTGGGAGAGGGAGAAGCAGGCTTCCCGTGGAGCAGGGAGCCCCATGCGGGGCTAGATCTCAGGACCCTGGGATCATGACCTGAGCCGAAGGCAGACACTAAATGACTGAGCCACCCAGGCGCCACTTATGTTTGTTTTCTATTTTATCAGTTTCTATTCTTGTATTTATCATTTTCTTCTTTCTACTTATTTTAGGTTTATTTTGCAGGTTTTTTCCTTGGAATAGAGCTTAGCTTGTTGATTTCATCTTATATTCATATACTAATATTTTCATTAAAAGTCAGAATTTTACTTGTAGGCATGGCTTTATCTGTACCCCACAAGGCTTAATTTTTGATATACTCATTCTCATTCACTCCCAAATATATTTTAATTTCCATTATTATTTCTGCTTTGACACTTGGGGTTCTTAAGAAGAATATTTCTTAATGTCCAGTATATGAAGTGTTTCTGCTTATAATTTTGCATTGCAGTATGGCCAGAAAGCAGTATAAATTTCAATCCCTTAAAATGGTTTAAGACTTGTTTTTTATGGTTCGACATTTGGTCAGTTTTTTGAAGTTATACTTTTGGTTTTGAGATGAATGTACATTGTTGTGTTCTATATAGATCTGTTAGGCTGAGTTTGCTGACAGTGCTTTTCAAATATTCTATATTATTGATTATTTGTCTGCTTTTTCTATATATTATTGACATAAATGATTAAAATTTTTCCACAGTAACTGTGGAGTTGGTTATTTTTCCTTTTATTTCTGCCAAATTTTGTGTCTGATTTTGAATTGTTATATTTTCCTGATGAGTTGAAGATTTCAGATATTTAAATTTTATTATCTAAAATTTACTTTCTGATACAATACAGCTACATCAACTCTTTTATTTAGTTCTGATAGATATCTACCTACCAAGAGAGAACTTTATGGAAGTGTAATTGACATGTCAAAAATACACATAAAATATACATCACCATAATCAATATAATAAATGTTTCCACCAACTGTAGAAGTGTTTTCATGCCTCTCTATAATCCATCCCTCCCTCCACGCCTATCTCTAAGCAACCACTAATCATCTGCTTTATGTCACTACAAATGGTTCAATTTTCTATAAATGAAATCAAATGGTTCATATTTTTTTTGCCCAGATTTTGTAGCTTAAAATATGTTTTAGGAATTAACACATGTTATTCTGTGTATCTATAGCTCAGTCCATTTTATTGCTTAGTAGTAGTCTATTGTAAAGATATACCATAAATCATCCATTCACCTATTTATGGACTTTTAGGTATTTTTCTTTTCATTTGGAGCTATTACAAATAAAGCCCTATGAACATTTGAGTACAAGTCTTTGTATAGATATATACTTCATTTCTTTTGGGTTAATACTTTGGATAAAAACCTTTTAAGACTCCATTTTGTTTTGTGGCTTAATGTGCATCAGTTTTCAGCCATTATCTTTGCAAATATTGTCTTTGTTCTATTCTCCTTTTCTGGGACATTAATAGCACAAACAATTCAACTTCGCTTACCTTTTTTCAGTGTTACTAATCTTTTTGACTCTGTTTCCTTCTGGTTATTTGATATATTTATTTTTACATGGTATACTGATTTTCTTTCTGATTGTCTGAATTCTAATTTTAACCTATCCTTTGAGTCCTTCATTTCACATAATTTATTATTTAGTTACTGAATTTTTATTTTCATAGTTTCTACTTTCTGTAAAAACTGTCAGTTGCTTATTTCTTTTTGTGTAGAAAGCATATTTACTTAAATGTTTGTATATCAAAGCTCCCATAACTGGAGTCTCTATGTGTCTGTTTATATTATCTATTTTCCTGTAGTGTCATTAATGTTGTATGGTCTGCCATTGTGCCTCATTGTTTTATAGTGTAGTAAGCATTGTATTTGAGAAAGTATATTTGTAAATAATTGGAGCTCTAGAAATACATTATCCTCCTTTAGGAAAGACTTACATTTGGCCTACGAGATTTAAGGGTATCTTGGGGAACATTGGCACCCTGGCCTGACCTTAACCTAACTTCAGGAATTGAGATCATTTTGCAGGCTGTGTAATTCTGCAGTATTCTCAGGACCCTGCTCAAAGTGAGAGGGCTCACCACAGTGATCTACACTTCGGGACCTTGGACTCTACATCCTGTTCTCCTCACACAGCAGGCCATCAAAAAGCATTTCTCAGCCTCTCAGTGGCACCTCTGGAATCAGAAAAGCAAATACACCAAACCAACCCCAAAAAAATCCTAGAGGAAGAGTGGTCCAAACCAGACTGATTAATAAGAAAGGCATGTTGATAGCAAAAAGTGTGATATGGTCAGAATTAAACTTTTCACATTCTTTTAATCATTTAAACTGTATATATTTGGGGCGCGCAAAGTCTATTTTTAGGACATATTTTGGGCAAGTGTGGCTTGGGGTTGTCTTCTCTATCCAAATAAATATTTATAGAATATCAGTAATTTTGGTTCTTAACGACGAAGTTTGGTTGCTGCTCACTCACTCAGAAACTACTATGAGATAGATGTGCTACTTGCTTTGGTCTTCCTGAATTTTGTCAAATGATAATATTCTTCATAAACTGTGGTTTGTATTGAGGACCCCCTTTCATGCCATCTACTGACACAATAAAATAGCATAGAGTCTCCAAAAGTTCGCTAAGTATCCAAAAGGCTCTCTGCTGAATATTTACAATATGGTCCTGGGGAAAGCAGGGGGCAAGCATCAGCCAGGCAGTGGCGAAAACAATCAGAGGCAAGGCTCAAACAAGTGGTTCATTTCTGCTGCATTCAGGGCATCTCTAAATATCATGGGTATATGTCATCTTCACTGTTTCTAATGCCCAGCATTTTAATGGAGTTCCCTGTCTCTATCTCTTCCCCTCCCTTCCTTTCTCTCTCTCCATAATTAGAAACTCTTTCTTGTATTGTGTTGCAGGAAATTTTCCATCATTTGAGCCTTTGAGGGAGAAACAAGGTCTAGATGAGAGCTTACCCAGGCCTCTTGAAGCTCAGACATAAACATGCGACCTAGGCTTTGCTTGTCAAAAGCAAAAACCTGAAACAGAAGCTAGTGATTCAAAGAAAGCAGGGGAGGCGGACAAGGGAGGAGTAGCAATTCGGTTTCCAGGGGCACTGGTGGCAAAATTACCATTATCTTTGCTTTGTGGTTCCTGTGCAAGGCATGACCACCTGGTTCTGAGCATGAGTTGGCCTATGGTGTTGGTTACCTGAATTCTGGTTGTTCTTGCCTGTTTTCAGAGCCTGATTTTCCAGTCCTTTACCCTGTGCCTTTGTAAGCTACCAATAATGGTTTAATAAATTCCTTTTCAGCTTAAATCAGCCAGAGTGGTTTCTGTTGTTTACAATTATGGCTCATGAGCAGGGTAGTCATCATCATTATCATCTGCATTATCCTTAAAAGCTACAAGTTACTGTTCATTTAAGATGTGCCAACCACTCTGCTAAGCACTTCATGAGCACTGTCTCAAGTCTTTTAGCCAAAGTGCTCTGTCAGCAATTCTGAGAGGTAGGTACCATAATTATCCTCATTTTACTTTTGACAAAACTGAAGCTTGAAGAAGTTAAAGAATTTGGCCAAAAGTCCAGGCACAAGAGCTAGGATCTGAATTCAAACACTTTTAATCTCCATATTGTACCATTGCCATTAATAACAGTAGTTTTTTTCATGTTATTACTTCCTCACTCCTTAACGAACTATTAATCCTTTTACCTTGTGCTATCCCACTGCTTTGATAATGTTTCCAGTCCTCATGAAATAACCAGGCAAGGTATCATTAGCTCCATCTTACAGATAAGAAAACTGAGGAGTTACCTGAGTTGCTCAGGCCATGTGCAGATAGCAGGTGATAGAGACTGGGATTGAACTCAGATCTGCTGACTCTAATGGGAGGCAAATTTTACTAAGCTAGTAAAATTCTAAATAATTTTGCTCCCATTTCTAGTCAGAAACCACTTTAACAACAGAAACTATACTGCAAAACACTGAGAAATCAGGGCCATCTGTTTTTTAAGCAAGTTTGTATTCCTAAAGGATATGTGACCTAGTAGGCTTTCATTAAATAATTGTTAGGGTGATACACTGAGTCAAGTGACATTATATCCCTCAACCTTAAAGATGGCATAGTGTTGATATTTATAGATTTTTTTTGGCTTTTTAATAGCTAGAAGCCTGGCTTCCCCATAAAACAAACTCCTTTATTTTCTCATTAGAAAGTAATACTTAAGGCTAAAATGTGAACTCCCACAAAAGAAAAAAAACGGAATATTAAGTTGTTAACAGGAAAGCAATGTTTCTACAACTAGGTTCATGAATCCATTAATTTATGATAGTGAAAAACTGCATATACCTTAAAATTTCCACATGAACCAGAATAGCCTCACTTTGATTCATTTTTTTTTTAATATTCTGCACTGCTATTTATTAAAAGTATTGTTTAAGTAGCATCCAGGAGTCTTCCATCAAAATCCATGTAATAACAAGCGCAGACCCTGAGAGCTTAAAAACTCTCACTGCCTCTCCGGCCCTACTTCCCACCACTCTTCACCAAGTTCATCCCATTCCATCCATGCTGGCTTTCTCAGTGGTCCTTAAATATGTCAGCCAGGCTTGTACCTTGGAGTCTTTGCACTTTCTCTTTTCTCTGTCTTGTGCAGTATTTCCCCTGATATCCACGTGGCTGATGCTTTCATTCAAATGTCAGAGCTGCATCAGGATATATCACAGAAGCATTCACTGAGCCTATGGAAATCAGCATCATTCCACGTTCACTCACTACCTTTCACTCTGCCCCTTCTTTATTCTTCTTCATTGCACTCGTATTTGACCTTGTGTGTGTGTGTGTGTGTGTGTGTTTAATTATGTATTATTTTCCTTTCCCACTAAAATACAAGCTTCAGAAACAAACCTTGGGGCACCTGGGTGGCTCAGTAGGTTAGGCATCTGACTTCGGCTCAGGTCATGATCCCAGGGTCCTGGGATGGAGTCCTGCATCGGGCTCCCTGCTCAGCGAGGAGTCTGCTTCTCCCTCTGCCTGCTGCTGCCCCTGCTTGTGCTCTCTCTCTCTTGTTCTTTCTCGCTCTCAAATAAATAAATAAATAAATAAATAAATAAATAAATAAATAAATCCTTTCAAAAACAAACGCTGTTCTGTTTTGGTTACTGTAGAATTCCCAATGACTAAATCAGTGCTGGACACATAGTTATTGGTCAGCAAATACTTGTTCAGTGAAAGAAGTTTGTTTGGTCTCATGTAAGCCCACTACTGAGTTTCTGGTTGTGTTTACTCTTGTCTTATTGGAAAATCACTCTCTTATTTGAATAGAAGAGTTGAGCTCTGTTGGTCATTTTTAGTGTTTTTACCATTTCTGTACTGAGCACTCTTCTATTCCTTATCATATTATGTTTGAATTAATTGCTTCCTTCTTATATTCCTTGACACTAGGCTGCAATTTTTGGTCTTCCCCATAAATCACTTTGAATGTTAGCAAGTAGAATCCTGTGTATTTTAAAAATACACTATTTCCTGAACCTTAGATGCAAATAGGTAGAAATAAAGGAAGAAGGAAAGGAAGAAAGGAATGGAAGTAGAGAAAGAAAACCAGTCATTTAGCCTGGAAGTAAGAGAAAGACCATCAAATCTGTTTACTTGTGGTCCTCATTCCTATACTAGCTAGAAGGAACTAGAATAAGATTAGTGGCCCTTCTAGTTGTCTTCCCTAGAGAGGACTGTTTTTGGTGCCTTATCCAACAATGGAAAAAATCTGAAAGCTGAACCAAAACTGATGCAAAATTGGTCTTGAATAGGATTCCTATTGAAAATGAGAAACAGAAAGCAAAATTACAAAACCCAAACTAATGTCACAAACTCAAATTAATTTATTTCAGTTCCCTAATCTAAAACCAACATAAAGGACATAGTTACGTATCAATGAGGTGAGTGATTTTTAAGCAACAGCTACAACAAAAAAGAATACTGGATTTATAAACAGGGAAACTTGTTTGAGGTGCAGCCTCCATCATATACCAGGTATGTGAACTTGGGCAAGATTCCTGGCTGCTCCGAGTCTCAGTTCTCATAAACACTGGATTGCAAACAAACAAACAAAAACCATGAAATAGCTACAGAAGAATCAGGTTATGTTATTGTAATATTGTGATTATTTAATTAATATATATTTGGTTTTCATCCACTGCTCCTGGCTCAGAGCTCCTAAAACCCATGGAATTTTCTAGGTATTGAGAGCCATAATATGTCTCTTGTTATGTTAATGAGGTGACTTCTGGACCTCTCCTAAAGATGGAGGCCAGTTGCCAGGTGAACAAACCATGTGACTAGAGGATAAGAAAGTTCAGTCCCACACCCCTGACCTCAGGGAATGAGAGAGGGACTGGACCTTGAATCAATCATCAATGACCACTGATTTAATCAATTATGCCTATGTAATGAAGCTGCTAGAAAAATCCAAAAGGACAAGGTTCAGAGAACTTCCAAGTTGGTGAACATGTGGAGACTCAGGGAGAGTGGCAGACCTAGAGAGGGCATGGAAGCTCCACACCCTTTCCCCAAGTCTTTTTTTTTTTTAAGATTCTTTTTTTTTCTTTAAGATTTTATTTATTTATTTGACAAGAGAGAGCAACAGTGAGAGAGGGAACACAAGCAGGGGGAGTGGGAGAGGGAGAAGCAGGCTTCCCGCTGAGCAGGGAGCCCAACGCGGGGCTTGATCCCAGGACCCTGGGACCATAACCTGAGTTATGGTTCATAACTCAGGTTATGAACCACCCGATATTAAAAGTGTTTAAAGAGGCCCTAATTGGACTTAGTCACACATACTGTGCAGGTTTTCAATACCACATCACCATCTCAAGGCTGTATTCTGGGAGCCATCTCTGGGAGAAGGAAAGGGAAGCGTAATCCACATTCCAAGGACAGGGGTAGGGGTAAGAGCTTCTGAGTGCCCAGGTCCAGCTCAGAGGAAAATTGGCAGTCATGTCTTTTTGGTGACCTTCCCTAACACCCAAGAATAGGGTTGTGGGAACCTCTGATCTAACCTGTCAGTCAGAAGCACAGGTATCAACCCAGGCTTGAAATTGGCATCTGAATTGGGGGGGGGGGTAAGGGACTGAGCCCTTAACCTGTGGGACCCAATGCTATCTTCAGGCAGTGGTGTCAGAATCGAGTTAAATTATAGGACACCCATTTGGTATAGGACACCAATGCTACCTCAGATACAGAAGACTTATACCTTACCATGTTTTTAAGTTGGCTTCATAAATAGGCCATTATAAATTGCTTCTATGACATATATGCCAAGGGTCTTTTAAAAGTACTCTCCCTTTGGATTAAAAAAAAGAACTTCATGCCCTCTACCATTGTTTGCAATTTCAAAATATTTCAAAAATTATGATTATTCAGTAGTGAGGGAAAAATTTACTGGATAGATTATCTGCCAGTCTTCCTGGTATTCATGCCACTATAATCTTGTATTAGTTTTGTTAAATTATCATTTCTAAGAATTTCTCTCTTTCATCTAGATTTTTGTTCTTTATAATATCTCCTTCGATTTTTTAAATATCTGTAGAATCTATAGTGAGGTCCCCTTTTCCATTCTTTATGGTTATTGTGGTGTGTGTGTGTGTGTGTGTGTGCGTGCCCATTATCAGTGGCTCTCACCTACAGGTTTATCAATTTTAAGAACCAGCTTTAAAGAACCAACTTTGGCTTTGTTGATCTTTATGTGGTATGGTTTATTTTCTGTTGAATTTCTGCTCACATCTCTAGACTGTCCTTCTTACTATATATTTTGGATTTGATTTGGTGTTACTTTTCTAAATTCCTAAGACTTGTTCTTAGTTCATTAATTTTCAGCCTTTATTTTGCCCTATATGAATTTAAACCTCAAATTTCCCTTTGAGGACTTCATAGGTATATTATACACATTTTGATAAATATTTTTATCATTATTCTACCTTCTAATTTCTATTAACATTTAATATTTAACCCATAAGTTATTTAGAAGTATATTTCTTGCATTCTAGATATATGTATATTTTCAACTCATATTTTCTAGTCATCCAGAATAATTGCATTGTATCTAATGAAATAATTTTAATCTTTTAATGTGTGTTGTGACTTATTATATTGCCCACTATGGAGTTAATTTTTGTAAATGCCCCATGTGTACTTGAAAAGACTGTATGTTTTGTATATTGGATGCAGTATTTATATATAAATAGAGATATTTACATATATGTGAAATATATGAGATCTATAGAAACAGTGAGAATCAAATGTGCTGGTATTCAGATCTTCTATATTTGTTACTCATTCTTATATGATTGTTCTCACAAATACCAGTAAATATTTATTGAGTCTTACTAAGCATTAGGCACAGTGTTGAGCACTTTGTATGGATCATTTGATTCAATAACATAATAATTCTATGAAGTTAAAGAAAGGAAACCAAAACTTTAAAAAGTTAAGTAATTGCTCAGAGCCCACTCTGCGGGGAGCATGATGGGTGGGTCATCCAAAACCAGTACTGGAGTCCAATTCTATATTACTCTATATTCATACATTCATGACATTTCTCTAAATCTCTTTAGGTAACAGTCTTTATCATGTACATGACAAATCTTGTCTTATATATTTCCCCTATTTATCTGTTCTGCAAAATGCTACATGTTAGTTGTTCCTTTCCCAGGAAAGATTCCTCATTGATATTGCAATTCTGTCCTGTAGATCTTAAGAACTAGTGACTGTGTTGTGATTCTCCCAGAAAAAAAAAAAAGTTCCATTCCATCATTGTGGAAAAAATAACATCTAATTGGGAATGTGAATTGAGAAGAAATACCCATTTGTCAGGAAGGGAAGGGGAGGAGAAGGAGAGAGGAGGGGAGGGGAGGGAAGGGGAGGGGAGGGAAAGAGGGAATGATTGGATAGGAGGAAGGAAAAACAGAGGAGGGAGAGGGAAGGGATAAAAGATGGATAGAAGGAAGGAAGAAAGGAAGGAAAGATGGAAGGAAGGGTAATTATGATAGATATAGATGGATAGATAGATGATAGACAGATATTAAAAATTATACTACTCTGTAACACTCTTAATTTTTCTCTAAGGCACAAATACCTGAGAAGTCTTACTCTCTAGGATGCTGGTGACTTCTTGACAAGGACTTAAATTTGTTCATCGCTATATCTTCAGCACTTAGAACAATGTAAGTCCTTTGTAAATATTTGGTAAATTAATTAATGGAATACATATCATGAAAATTACACCAGTTAAAGAATTACTAGTTTTTATTTAAATCATATAAATGTCCAAGAGGTTGCTGCTTGTTTTCTCCTCTAGGACTGTGATGATTTCCTGTCTCACATTTAGGTCTTTCATCCATTTTGAATTTTTTTGTGTGTGTGTGGTATAAGAAAATAGTCCAGTTTCATTCTTCTGTGTGTTGCTGTTCAGTTTTCCCAATACTATTTGTTGAAGAGACTGTCTCATTCCCACTGGATATTCTTTCTTGCCCTGTCAAAGATTAGTTGACCATATTGTTGTGGGTCCATTTCTGGACCTAGGCCATAGCAACTTCTTACACATCCCCAGAAGCAAGGGAAACAAAAGCAAAAATGAACTATTGGGACTTCATCAAGAGAAAAGCTTCTGCACAGTGAAGGAAACAATCAACAAAACTAAAAGGCAGCCTACAGAATGGGAGAAGATATTTTCAAATGACATATCTGATAAAGGGTTAGTATCCAAAATGTATAAACAACTTATCAAACTCAACACCCCAAAACCAAATAATCCATTTAAGAAATGGGGAGAAGACATGAATAGACATTTTCCTGAAGAAGACATCTAGATGGCCAATAGACACATGAGAAGATGTTCAACATCACTCATCATCAGGGAACTACAAGTCAAAACCACAATGAGGTAGCACCTGGCACCTGTCAGAATGGCTAAACACAGGAAACAACATATGTTGGCAAGGATATGGAGAAAGGGGAACCCTCTTACACTGTCGGTAGGAATGCAAACTGGTGCAGCCACTCTGGAAAACGGTATGGAGGTTCCTCAAAAGTTAAAATAGAACTACTCCCCATGACCCAGCAATTGTACTACTAGGCATTTACCCAAAGGATACAAAAATACAGATTCAAAGGGATACATACACCCTAATGTTTATAGCAGCATTACCAACAATAGTCAAACTATGGAAAGAGCCCAAACATCTATCAGCTGATGAATGGATAAAGAAGGTGTGGTATATATATACACAATGGAATATTACTCAGCCATCAAATAGAATGAAATCTTGCCATTTACGATGACATGGATAGAGCTAGAGTGTATTATACAAAGGGAGATAAGTCAGTCAGAGAAAGAGGAATACCATACGATTTCACTCATATGTGGAATTTAAGAAACAAAACAGATGAACCTATGGGGAGGAAAAAGAGAGAGAGAGAAGGAAGCAAATCATGAGACTCTTAATGATAGAGAAAAAACTGAGGGTTGATGGAAGGAGGTGGGTGGGGCATGGGCTAGATGAGTGGTGGGTATTAAGGAGGGCACTTGTGATGAGCACTAGGCATTATATATAAGTGATGAATCACTAAATTCTACTCCTGAAACCAATATTAAGCTATATGTTAACTAACTAAAATTTAAATAAAAATTTGGAAAAAGTCATATAAAAGTATAAAGAATAGATAAAACCTTGACCTATAAGACTGGTACAACCACAAGATGAACTCCTCTTTATACGCTTCAGACTTATTTTCAATTCCTGTTTCAAAGTCTTAGTGACTTAGCTGATGTTAAGGTGTGATAACAAGGCAACCTCACCCACATCTGAAATTTTCAATTGGGAACTTATCTTCAGAATTTCCTTCATAACTTGCAATCCACAGATCACTGAAGTTATCTAGGTATTATTAACTTTAAGTGGTCTCTGGAGAAAACTATCCTAATAGCCTTCTTTTATTGTTAATACCATCATAAGGAATTATAGTCAATCCCTTATTGAAAAATGTATGAGACAAGATAATAAAATGTGGGGATTTTACAATAAATCATTATGAGCAGATACGGAAGTAATAAACATAGATCAACTAAAAGGCTAGCATATTGACTAATGGCACCATCACAGTTATTTCTATGGGGAATAACAGTTCATCTTTTGCTGACTATGTGCCATTACAGAAAACAGAATCATTCTCGCTTATTTTGTTATTCTTGTTTTATTTTTTTTTAAGTCACAGAAGTTTGAAACTGACTTAGAATATGAAAAACCCAAGTTTGAAATATATATAAATACAATTCTTGTGCAGTGATGCTTTAATAACTTTTTCCATTTTTAAATAATATTTGCAATGCTCCAATCATTCAAGTAGTAGCATATGAGAAATTAATAGGTATTTTGCAAAATTTAATATTAAAAGCTTTGGATTTAAATTTAAATTGGGAAAGAACTTCGTATTGGCATGAAGACTAAAGATGGAATTACAGAAATACATTTAACAATTTTTCAAATCCTTGCCAGTTTCTAGTCCTCATTTCAGTGGGGAAAAAAAGGCAAATCATTTAACTGAATCAAAAACTTCTAAGAGGAGCTGACTGTACTTATGGTGAGCTACCTTATTGGATTCTGAAGGCAGGGTATAATGAGATGTCGTGAACGTTTTGAGCATTTCTGTTCCCTATAGTGTCAGTCCTAATGCTGATTTAGAAGTTTTATGACCGAATCAAATGACAGAGTTAGAATCATTTAAAATTTGTGGTACCTAGAAGAATGAAATTGATACAAAAAATTCACAGCTTTATTGAGGTATAATTGTTACAAAATACACTCTACATATTTAAAGTGTACAATTTCATAAGTTTTGACACTTATATATAGCCATGAAACCATCACCACAGTCAGATAATGAACATTTTCATCACCCACAGAAGGTGCTGCATGCTCCCTTGCTATCCTTTCTTCCCATCCTTCCCTGCACTCCTCCCCCAGGCAATCACTAATTTCTTTCTGTCACTATACTTTAATTTGCATTTCCAAATGTAATCGTAGAATCATACAGTATATAGTCTTTTTCTCCTGCCTTCTTTCGTTTAGCATAATCGAGATTCATTCAGGTTTCATGTATCAATAGTTCATTCCCTTTCATTCCTGAGTAGAATTCATTATATGGATATTCCATAATTTGTAAGCTATTCATGGATATTTGAATGTTTCCAGTTTAGGGCTATTACAAATAAAGCTGCTATGAACATCATTATACAAGTCCGTATAGGCACTTTTGCTTTGATTTCTGTTGGATAAGTACCTTGGAGTGGAATGACTAGATCGTATGGTAATATGCTTCAGTTTTAAAGAAATTGTAAACTATTTTCCAAAGTGATTATACTATTTTATAATCCCAGCAGCAATGTATGAGTTCCAAATCCTCCATATCCTTGTTAACACTTAGCATGGTCTTTTTAATTTTAGCCATTCTGAAAGGTATGCAGTGCTTCCCCATTGTGCACTTAATTTTTGCATTTCTCTAATGACTACTGATATTGAAGATCTTTTCATGTATTTGTTGATTCAGATTTTCTGTCCAGTTTTTAAAATTGGGTTGTTTTTTATTGAGTTTTGTCTATTGCAAACAAAAATAATATAAGCTTTCATGTAAAAATCTTTGCAAGGACATACATATTTTCTTTCCTCTTGGGATTTTATCTGGGAGGGAAATGGTTGTATAATATAAGTGTCTGTTTAACACTTTAGCACACTGCCAAAGTCTTTTCCAAGATGAGTGCACTCTCTATTACAATCCTAATAGCAATGTATGAGAGTTTCAACTCTTCTCCCTTCTCACCTACAACTGGTATAATCAAGTCTTCTCTAATTTTGGCCATTCTAATAGATGTGGATAGATATCTCATTATGGTTTTAATTTGCAATTTCCTAATGACTAATGATGTTGAAATCTTCATGTGCCTTTTGCCATCATTATATCTTTGGTGAAATGTCTGTTCAAGCCAGTATTTTTATTTGAGCTGTTTGCTTTCTTATTGTTGAACTTAAAGAGCTATTCTAAATGTAAGTTCTTTATCAGATATATGTTAAGCAAATATCTTTTCCCAGTCTCTGGCTTTTTTTCCCCTTCAACTTGCATACAATGCTTATAGTATGTTAATATTTGTACAAAATATTGAAAGGCACACATTCATATGCTTTCATGGATACACAGACTACCTCACTAATAATATTGATGATCATTGGGTAGAGGTACTGCATGCCAGTCTACTTAGATCACCTCAAAAAAAAAAAAATATCCGTTCCTATTGACAGTTACCATTATACCCTCCCACCTAGCCCTACGCCAGTAATCTATAAGCTACTAATTACTAATCTACTTTCTACTTCTATACATTTGCTTATTCTGGACATTTCACAGAAATGGAATTGTATAATATATGACATTTTGTGTCTTGCTTCTTTCACTTAATGTTCTCATGTGTTTAATCTGTTGTAGCATGTATTAATATTTAATTCCTTTTTATGACTGAATAATAAACCATTGTGTGAATATACTACATTTTATTTATCCATTCATCAGTACATGGACATTTTTTTTCCATTGTCAGGCTACTATGAATAATGTTTATATAAACATTTGTATGTAAGTTTTCATGTCAACATATGTTTTCAGTCCTATAGGGTATTTACCTAACAGTGGAATTGCTGGGTCATTATAGGTATATCTATGTTTAATATTTTGAGGAAGTATCAAACTATTTTTCACAGGGGCTTTATCATTGTGTAACAGCACCAGCAGTGTGTAAGGTTTCTAATTTCTCCATATCCTTACCAACACTTGTTTTATTCTTTCTCTCTCTTTCTTTCCTTTTTTTCTCTTTCTTTCCTTTTTTTTCCTCTCTCTTTCTTTCCTTTTCTCTCTCTCTCCGTCCTAGCAAGTATAAAGTAGTATCTCATTGTGGCTTGGAATTACATTTCTATAATGGCTAATGATATTGAACATCTTTTGATGTGCTTATTGGTCATTTATATATTTTTAGAGTAATGTCTATTCAAATCATTTGCCCATTTTTTAAATTGGGTTATTTGCCCTTTTATTGTTGAGTTGTAAGAATACCAGACATTTGACTCTTCCCAGATAGTTCCTTTTCCATTTTCTTTTTTCTTTTAAGATTACTTATTTATTTATTTATTTGAGAGAGAGAGCGTGCACAAGCTAAGGGGAGTGGCAGAGGGAGAAGCAGACTTCCCTGCTGAACAGGGAGCCCAATGCAGGGCTCCATCCCAGGACCCTGAGATCTTGCCCTGAGCCGAAGGCAGATGCTCAACTGACAGACTGAGCACCCAGGCACCCCTGCTTTTTCATTTTCTTAATTGTACACTCTGAGCACCAAAGTTTTGAATCTTGATGAAGTCAAATTTATCTTTTTTCTTTGATTGCTTGTGCTTTTAGTGTTAAATCTAAGAAACCATAACTTATACCAAGGTCATGAAGATTTATGTCTATGTTTTTTTCTAAGACTTTTATAGTTTTAGCACTCACTTTTAGATCTTTGTTCCATTTTTATATAATTTTTTAAATGTGGTGTGATGTAAGGACGTCCAAATTAACTGTTTGACATGCCACCATCCAATTGTCCCAATATGATTTGTTGAAAAGACTGTTCTTTCCCAATTGAATTGATTTGGCACCATTTTCAAAAATCATTTGGCTATAAATGAATGGGTTATTTCTGTATGATTATTTCTATTCCATTGATTTATATGGCTAGTCTTATGCTAGTACCCCCACAGTCTTGATAACTGTAGCTTTATAGTAAGTTTGAAATTGAAAACAGTGAATCTTCTAACTTTGTTCTTTTTCAAAGTTGTAGACTACTCTGGGTCCCTTAAATTTCCATAAAAATCTTGGGATCAGTTTGTCAATTTCTGCAAAAAAGCCAGCAGAGACTTTGATAAGGATTGAATTAAATCTATAATTTTGGAATGTTGTCATTGTAATGATATTGTCTTCCAATATATGAACATGGGATGGCTTTCCATTTGTTTAGTTTTTCTTTAATTTTATTCAGTGATGTTTTATAGTTTCAGGTGTGCAAGTCTACACATCTTTTTTTTCAAGCACAATAATGTGTAATTAAATCACATCTTCAGAATGGATTTTACAGCTTTTTATTTTTCTTTAATTTTTTTATTATGTTATGTTAATCACCATACATTACATCATTAGTTTTTGATGTAGTGTTCTTCTGCATGTGTCTGTCCAATTTTCCCAACACCATTTGTTGAAAAGACTGTCTTTTTTCCATTAGACATTCTTTCCTGCTTTGTCAAAGATGAGTTGACCATAGAGTTGAGGGTCCATTTCTGGGCTCTCTATTCTGTTCCGTTGATCTATGTGTCTGTTTTTGTGCCAGTACCGTACTGTCTTGATGATGACAGCTTTGTAATAGAGCTTAAAGTCCGGAACTGTGATGCCACCAGCTTTGCTTTACTTTTTCAACATTCCTCTGGCTATTCAGGGTCTTTTATCGTTCCATACAAATTTTAGGCTTATTTCTTCCATTTCTTTGAAAAAAAATGGGTGGTATTTTGATAGGGATTGCATTGAATGTGTAGATTGCTCTAGGTAGCATTGACATCTTCACAATATTTGTTCTTCCAATCCATGAGCATGGAACCTTTTTCCATTTCTTTGTGTCTTCCTCAATTTCTTTCATGAGTATTTTATAGTTTTCTGAGTACAGATCCTTTGCCTCTTTGGTTAGATTTATTCCTAGGTATTTTACGGTTTTGGGTGCAATTGTAAATGGGATCGACTCCTTAATTTCTCTTTCTTCTGTCTTGTTGTTGGTGTATAGGAATGCCACTGATTTCTGTGCATTGATTTTATATCCTGCCAATTTACTGAATTCCTGTATGAGTTCTAGCAGTTTTGGGGTGGAGTCTTTTGGGTTTTCCACATAAAGTATCCTATCATCTGCAAAGAGTGAGAGTTTGAGTTCTTCATTGCTGATTTGGATGCCTTTGGTTTCTTTTTGTTGTCTGATTGCTGTGGCTAGGACTTCTAATACTATGTTGAATAGCAGTGGTGATAGTGGACATCCCTGCCATGTTCCTGACCTTAGTGGGAAAGCTCTCAGTTTGTCCCCATTGAGAATGATATTTGCTGTGGGTTTTTCATAGATGGCTTTTATGATATTGAGGTATGTACCCTCTATCCCTATACTCTGAAGAGTTTTGATCAAGAAAGGATGCTGTTCTTTGTCAAATGCTTTTTCTGCATCTATTGAGAGGATCATATGGTTCTTGTTCTTTCTTTTATTAATGTATTGTATCACATTGATTGATTTGTGGATGTTGAACCAACCTTGCAGCCCAGGGATAAATCCCACTTCGTGGTGAATAATCCTTTTAATGTACTGTTGTATCCTATCGCCTAGTATTTTGGTGAGAATTTTTGCATCGATGTTCATCAAGGATATTGGTCTGTAATTCTCCTTTTTGATGGGGTCTTTGTCTGGTTTGGGGATCAAGGCAATGGTGGCCTCATAGAACGAGTTTGGAAGTTTTCCTTCCATTTCTTTTTTTTGGAAAAGTTTCAGAAGAATAGGTATGAATTCTTTAAATGTTTGGTACAATTCCCCTGGGAAGCCATCTGGCCCTGGATTTTGTTTGTTGGGAGATTTTTGATGACTGCTTCAATTTCCTTAGTGGTTATAGGTCTGTTCAGGTTTTCTATTTCTTCCTGGTTCAGTTTTGGTAGTTTATACATCTGTAGGAATGCCTCCATTTCATCCAGATTATCTAATTTGCTGGCATAGAGTTACTCATAATATGTTCTTATAATTGTTTGTATTTCTTTGGTGTTGGTTGTGATCTCTCCTCTTTCATTCATGATTTTGTTGATTTGGGTCATTTCTCTTTTCTTTTTGATAAGTCTGGCCCTGGGTTTATCAATCTTGTTAATTCTTTCAAAGAACCAGCTCCTAGTTTCGTTGCTCTGTTCTACTGTTCTTTTGGTTTCTATTTCATTGATTTCTGCTCTGATCTTTATTATTTCTCTTCTCCTGCTGGGTTTCGGTTTTATTTGCTGTTCTTTCTCCAGCTCCTTTAGGTGTAGGCTTAAGTTGTGTATTTGAGACCTTGTTTCTTGAGAAAGGCTTGTATTGCTATATACTTTCCTCTTAGGACTGCCTTTGCTGCATCCCAAAGATTTTGAACAGTTGTGTTTTCATTTTCATTGGTTTCCATGAATTTTTTAAATTCTTCTTTAATTTCCTGGTTGACCCATTCATTCTTTTGTAGGATGCTCTTTAGCCTCCATGTATTTGAGTTCTTTCCGACTTTGCTCTTGTGATTGAGTTCTAGTTTCAAAGCATTGTGGTCTGAAAATATGCAGGGAATGATCCCAATCTTTTGGTACCAGTTGAGCCCTGATTTGTGACCTAGGATGTGATCTATTCTGGAGAATGTTCCATGGGCACTAGAGAAGAATGTGTATTCTGTTGCTCTGGAATGGAATATTCTGAATATATCTGTGAAGTCCATTTGGCCCAGTGTGTCATTTTAAGTCTTTATTTCCTTGTTCATCTTTTGCTTAGATGATCTGTCCATTTCACTGAGGAGGTGTTAAAGTCCCCCACTCTTACTGTATTGTTGTCGATGTGTTTCTTTGCTTTTGTTATTAATTGGCTTATATAATTAGCTGTTCCCATGTTAGGGGCATAGATATTTACAATTGTTAGATCTTCTTGTTGGATAGACCTTTCAAGAAGGATATAGTGTCCTTCCTCATCTCTTATTACAGTCTTTGTTTTAAAATCTAATTTGTCTGGTATAAGGATTGCCACCCCAGCTTTCTTTTGGTGTCCATTGGTATGGTAAATGGTTTTCCACCCCCTCACTTTCAATGTGGGGGCATCTTTGGGTCTAAAATGAGTCTCTTGCAGACAGCATATCGATGGGTCTTGCTTTTTTATCCAGTCTGATAGCCTATGTCTTTTGATTGAGGCATTTAACCCATTTACATTCAGGGTAACTATTGAAAGATATGAATTTAGGGCCATTGTATTGCCTGTAAGGTGACTCTTACTGTCTACTGTCTGTGTTCCTTTCTGGTCTATGCTGCTTTTAGGCTCTCTCTTTGCTTAGAGGACCCCTTTCAATATTTCTTGGAAGGCTGGTTTCGTGTTTGCAAATTCCTTTAGTTTTTGTGTGTCGTGGAAGCTTTTTATCTCTCCTTCTATTTTCAATGACAGCCTAGCTGGATATAGTATTCTTGGCTGCATACTTTTCTCATTTAGTGCTCTGAAGATATCATGCCAGTCCTTTCTGGCCTGCCAGGTCTCTGTGGATAGGTCTGTTGCCAATCTAATGTTTCTACCATTGTACGTTACAGATCTCTTCTCCCGAGCTGCTTTCAGGATTTTCTCTTTGTCTCTGAGACTTGTAAGTTTTACTATTAGATTTCGGGGTGTTGACCTGTTTTTATTGATTGTGAGAGGGGTTCTCTGCGCCTCCTGGATTTTGATGCCTGTTTCCTTCCCCACATTAGGGAAGTTCTCTACTATAATTTGCTCCAATATACCTTCTGCCCCTCTCTCTCTTTCTTCTTCTTCTGGGATCCCAATTATTCTTATGTTGTTTCGTCTTATGGTATCGCTTATCTCTCAAATTCTGCCCTTGTGATCCAGTAGTTGTTTATCTCTCTTTTTCTCAGCTTCTTTATTTTCCATCATTTGGTCTTCTATATCACTAATTCTCTCTTCTGCCTCATTTATCCTAGCAGTTAGAGCTTCCATTTTTGATTGCACCTCATTAATAGCCTTTTCGATTCTGACTTGGTTAGATTTTAGTTCTTTTATTTCTCCAGAAAGGTCCCTGGCAGTTGGTACTGCCTCTTGTTCTTTTTGTTGAGGTGATTTTTTCCATCTTGTCATTTTGTCCAGAGGAGAATAGATGAATGAGAGAACAAAATGCTAGCAGGGTAGCAACGTCCCCAGAAAATATACACTAAACAAATCAGAAAAGACCTGAAACCAGGGGAAAAGAAAGGGAAAGAAAGAAAATAGATAAAAACAAACAAACAAAAACAAAACAAAGAAAACAGAATATGATCAAATATGATCAGGCTGGTGCATAGAGCAGTGCCACACACTAGATTTTGGGCGTATTTTGGTCTGTTAGAAGAAAGTGCCTCCCAAAATTTTAAAGAAAGAAAAACTTATATGTGTACAAAAATAAGGGTTAATACAATGAAGGGATGGAATTTGACTGTAAAGATGAAAATAATAAAAAATTTTATAAAAGGATTTGATAAGAAGTTGATTGAAAAAATAAAGAAAAGAAATTTAAAAAAAAAAGGGAGAGAATGTGATCAGGCAGGAGACTAGAACAAAGCCATACACTAGAGATTTAGGCTACATTTTGATCTGTTAGAAGGAACTGTATCTCAAAATTTTAAAGAGAGAACAACTTATATATATATATCAAAAATAAGGGTAACTACTATGAAGGGTTAGAATATGACTCTAAAAATGAAAAATAAAAAAGATTTTTTATTAAAAAAGGGATTGATAAGATGTTGGTTGAAAAAGGGAAAAAGAAAAATTTTAAAAAAAGACATTTAAAAAAAATTAACTTTGAAAGACTAAAGAATCATGGGAAAAAAGCCATGAATTCTATGTGCTGTATTCCCCTAGCGCTGGAGTTCTGCCATTCTCATTGACAGGTAAACTTGGTCTTGGCTGGCTGTTCTTGCTGATCTTCTGGGGGAGGGACCTGTTGCAGGGGTTCCCAAATATCATCGCTGGAGGCAGAATTGCCCTGCCCTTACCGGTCGGGGCTAAGTAATCTGCTCGGGTTTGCTCTCGTGAGCTTTTGTTCCCTGAAAACTTTCCATATGGCTTTGGAGGATGAGAGTGAAGATGGCAGCCTCCCAATCTCCGCCGCGGAGGAGCCAAGAACTTGGGGCCCCGCTCCTCAGTGAGCCCCCAGAGAAAGAAAAGCAGTCAGTCACTCCCGTCTCCCCAGTCTTCGGCCACACTCTGTGCCCACCCGGCCTGTGACTGAGCATTTCTATCTCTGGCACCCAACCCCGTGTGGAGTCTCCAAGCCCAGCAGATCCCTGTGGGGCACTCCCATGCCACTCCTCCCAGGGGAGGAAGGGGAGTCTCCCTGGATCTGCCACTTGTTGGGTCCCTGTGGGAGGAGCAGTGGCCCAACTGTGCCGCAGATCACAGTTTATGGCAACCCCGGGCTGAAAGCCCGCTCCTTGGCTCCGTCTCTGCAGCCGGCTTCCCCGCTCCGATACCTGGGAGCTCTGCCACACTCAGGCACCCCAGGTCTTTCTGTGACCCCGAGGGTCCTGAGACCACACTGTCCCAGAGAGGGTTCCACCCCCCGCTTAGTCACTGGAGCAACCTCCCTCAGCAGAGCCAACTTCTAAAAGTTCCGATTTTGTGCTCTATGGCTCTATCACTTGCCAGAAGCGGCAGGCGGAGGCCCCCTCCCCCACTGTCTATCTTCCCAAATATCGCCTCTGATTCACTTCTCCACATGTCCTAGCTTTCAGAAAGTGATCACTTTTCTGT
>NW_027397065.1:41737199-41819463 GCF_003265705.2 Callorhinus ursinus
GAGGGCACGTTCTGCATGGAGCACTGGGTGTTATGAACAAACAATGAATCATGGAACACTGCACCAAAAACTAATGATGTAATATATGGTGATTAACATAACAATAAAAAAAGAAAAAAAAATCCAAGATTTGAGATGGAAAAAAATAAATAAATAAATAAAAAATAAAAAAAAATAAAAAACCCTTTATCTGTCCATCCATTACTGGTTAAACTCTGCCAGCAGCTATTTGAATTTAGAATGTGAGAAACTTAGTGTCTATAATCCTCAACTTTGGGCCTTACTGTTATTTCAGAGTAAGAGGGAAAAATCCCTCTCAGAATCCTGTTAAATT
This sequence comes from Callorhinus ursinus, assembly GCF_003265705.2. NCBI lineage: Eukaryota > Metazoa > Chordata > Mammalia > Carnivora > Otariidae > Callorhinus > Callorhinus ursinus. The sequence goes on from NW_027397065.1 coordinate 41,737,534, forward strand.
TAAATTTTATCCTGATGGCAATATGGAGCCATTGAAAGATTTGAAGATAGGTCATTACATAGAATTTGCATTTTAGAAGAAAACTCTGCCTCCTATATGAAAAGTCATAATGGAGATAAGAGATACCATGTCTAGGTAAGATGCTCTTGGAGCAAGGCAGGTTGTGGGGCGGGGCGGGGGGGGGGGCGGCCAACATGCTAAAAGTATGAAAAAAGGACATAAAAATTTAAGGGGCTGTGATACAGATATTAGGAAATAAAGTCAACAGAATTCAGTGAACTTTAATGTATTTCAGTTCATAAAGTATTTGCATTTGTAAGAGAAAACAAGAAGAGGTGAAAACACACAGAAGGAAATCACCCATTAGGGGCACTCAGGGGTCCAAGACTCCTAAGTAGGAAAATACATTTAGAAGAGTTGTCTTACCAATATCTCTCAACAGCTCTGTATCACCGTCATTCCGAAATAAATTATATAGCTTCTTACAAATTTTGGCTCATGGACCAGTACCTCCTGTATCCCTAGGAGCTTGTTAGAAATGCACAATATCAGGCCCCACCTGTAACCTCCTGAAGGAAAAATCTGCATCTTAAGATCCCCAGGTGAGTCACATGCACATTAAATTTGGAAAAGCTCTGTCAAGACTCTAGCAGGCTACCATGTGTGACAGCATGAATGGACCGTGAGGGCATTATGCCAACTGAAATAAGTCAGAGAAATATAAATACCGTATGATCTCACTTATATGTGGAATCTAAAGTAAATAAATAGATAGATAACTGAGCTCATAGATCCAGGAAACAGATTGGTGCACCTGTATGGGTGTGGGGGGCAAAATAGCTACAGGGCATCAAAAAAGTTACAAATTTCCAGTTAAAAAATAAATAAGTCATAGGGATCTAAAGTACAACATGGTGACTATAGTTAAGAACACTGTATTATATATTTGAAGGTTGCTAAGAGAGTAAATCTTAAAAGTTCTCAAGACAACAAAAATTTTTTAACTATGTATGGTGACAGATATTGACTAGACTTACTGTGGTGATCATTTCACAGCATATATAAATATCAAATCATTAAATTGTACACCTGAAACCAGTATAATGTTATACCATATTATACCCCAATTATACCTCAATTAGAAAAAACAAATAAGTGACATTTTTAGAAAGATTAAAGATTCCAGCAGGCTAGAGAAATTTAAATCATGCTTTGCTCTCCCAAGTCTTTAAAATGTAACATCCCAGACCAAAGAGGAAGTAGCTACTATACAAATGTTTAGAATTTGCCCTTCCTACTCTCAGGGCATCAAAGAAAAGCTGCACGTTTTTCTTTAAATTTATCCTCAATATATATTTTAGCCTCTTCCTACTTGTTGGGGCAGGTGGGACTCCTGACATCTTATCACTGCTTATAATTTCCAAACATCTCAACAGCCATAGATGTCAGTGGGATTTTCCAAAGCATTTTGCATACAGCAGACTTAGCACAACTCTGGCAATGCTAATAATGAAAGGCCTCCCTTTGGGACACCTCAGAAGCAGATGTAAAACATTATCTAGTTATAACTAGATTAAAGAAGTTTCTTCTGATGAAGGCATTTTTCCTTTTATAATTTCCTCTTACTTATAATGAGCAGAGAATAGATGAGGCTATTCATGTCTCCAAATACTCCTAATGAGACCAAGGATGAGGACTGGGCTTAAGAGTGAAGTCACTGTGTTCTAAGCCAAGCCCCTTGGTTCTCCTGTCACCACAGATAGTCTGTTTCAGCCACACTCATCTGAGGTCTACTCATGTCAACTTGCCAGGAAGCAGTGCCTAGTACTGTGCCTTGTCAGTAGTTATTAATTGACTAAGACCTAAATAAAAGAGAAGTTATGAAATACCTAGTTAATTTTCAATGTTACGTAACTAGATGAACTCTTAACAATACCCTGCAAAGCTTTCCCTGATCAGCCAACATTTCCAAACTCATCTCAAACTATTCTGCTCTCCTTTTTTCTGGCTATGTGACTTTCTTTCATTTCTTCTAACATGCCAAGGTGATTACTTCCCTCTGCTGGCATCGTGTCCATCCCCTTCCTGACTGGGTCAATTCCCTTGCCTTAGGTCTAAGCTTAAGTATCGTATCTTCAGACAAGTCTTTCAAGACCTCTTTTACCCTGCCTCCCACTAAACGTAGGTCTCCAAGATATTTTTCTTATACCACCCTGTTCTTTTCTATCATAGCATTTACTATAATATGTACTTGTTTCTCTCTTTACTTCTTAGTTTCCTCTACTAAATAATAAGTTCCATTAGATCAATTCTGTTTTATCCACCCAGGGCCTAGAACATAATCATTGCTCAGAGGCAAACATTACTTCAGAAATACATCTAGGCTATCCTACCACCAAAACTGAGCACTGATACTTATAGACGTCCATAGGTCCTTTTATGTTCTGTATATTTTTGCACTTAACCCTGTGTTCTTTTGTAACTATTTTGTGCTCATCCAGAATGCATGATTAGATTAACAGCTCCTGAAGGGAAAATATGTCTTTGTTCTTTTTTGCCTCTCCTATTTGGAATAGTTCTCTGCACAGGATAGGCCTCAAAAAAGGTTAGCTTAAATGATGAATGAATTAGTCTGCTACACTGTAACTAGATTGTATCTTACAGGAGAGAGTTTATTTAAAGGACCAATGTTACTTGGTAAGGGAGGCCAAGTGTGCAAAATTTAAGTTGAAATAAATGATTTCCTTTTCTTCTCTAGACTCTTTTCCTTGTTCAGAATCAGAGAATTAAGTCATGTTTCTTTTTAACTAGAGATTTGATGGAAAAAAATGGCAGAATGCTTCTAGTCATTAGAGACATGAGTTAAATTATTCTAGAAAATCATTTTTGTACCCTGAGTGCTATCTTTTACTGAGAGAGAAAATGAAGAAGAGAAGCATGATTTGGGGGAAAGGGGAGAAGACCTGTGGATAAACTTAACTTTTATCAGTTTTAATTGAATTATCCCTATGGCATCAAGTACAGTTATTCCAAATGGACAAAGAAATACTGGCCTATAGCTCCTGACACTGAAAAAAATCATGTCTGTCATTTTTTTCATGAACTCATTCAGCACTTGAATGTCCATATGTGTCAGGTACTATTCTCCAAAGCATAGAGAACAGGGAAATAAAGGTGCCCACCTGCACAGTTATCATCAGAGGGGAGAGATCAGTAATAGACATACAAACAAGAACATGATTTTTCCACATACTGATAAGTGACACAAATGAGGTAAAACACGAGGATGTCAAATAAAGAGCATCTGAGGGGTGCTCTTGCTCTTCTAACTTGGATGGTCAGGAAAGATTTTTACAAAGGAGCGACATGTTAGTGGAAACCTAAATGATGAGGAGACCTCATGCTCTCCTTCCTTTTCTTCTCTTCATCTCTTTACCTTATCCTAAATTCCAGTGAAAGAGACCATGGTCTCACTTGATGAATGTCCACTTCTGAATGAGAAATGATGGGGTCACGTCATATAACATGGCCATTGGGGAAACCTGCTTAGATAAGGGGCAGTTAAGGGTCATTGCAGCAGGACAGACAACCTAACTATTGCTCATAAGATGGCTGGCTGTGTCCTCCTGCCCACAACCAGGTATCTCATCATTTGGAAGGAAAGAAAGATAAAGATGAGAGAGGAAGAAAGCAGATCTGTGAGAGAGATGTGCCCCTGCATAGAAGTGAGGGAGTGGAGTTGAGGTCACTACAAAACTCATACCTCTAGCTCCTGATTGAAAACTCAGTGTGATGAATTTATTATTCAAAAGTGCATTATGTAATTTAGAGTTAGATAGTCTGATTTCAAGGAAACATTTTCCCCACTGATTCTAACTCTATCTTCCTAATGATTACACCACTGCACAGAATGATATGATTTAACTGTTGCTCTTTTGTTGATGTATTGGTTTAACACACTTTTATTATTTAGACATTCATATGTATACCTTTCTATATATGTGTCCAGGCAGTGAGGGTAGTTAAATGCTGTTAAACAACTTAACCATTGTGTCCCCTACTCTTGTGTTATCTATTTAATATCAGGTCCTGAGTTTAGCAGAGTGATAATGGTGTTTTATGATACACAATTTAAAATGGGCCGGTACTAACCTTATATTAACTCTCCTAAGTGTGTTATACCCCCTAGCTCCTCACCTTCTTACTTCAGTGGAATCTTTTATGTCACTGAAGAGAGATCAACTAAAATTTTTCAGTGTTGACAGTAAGAGGATAATGCCAATAAAATTTCTAGTACTTTCCTCATAAGAACCTGAAAATTTGATAAAATGGTCAGGATTTCAACCAATTAGCCAATTAGGTGGAATCCTGCATTTGGTTTTCTTGTCAGTCATTTAATAAATTCTTGAATGTATGGTACCAGTTTGTGCGTAAGAATAGCAAACAGCAAACAGTGTGCCAGGCACCGAGAACAGGCTACAGGAATTCTCATTGTGTTACAAGGGCATTTTCAGACCTCTGGACTTCTAAATTATTAGTAGCAACAAGGGAATCAACACAATTTTAAGAATAATAACCTATAAGAATGATACCATTTGGTGAGCCTGTTACTTTGCCAAGCATTGTGCTTAAACACTTTTTATATTTTCACATTTGGACCTCACAAAAACCCCACAAAGGACTACTCTTGTCCCCGCTGCAGAGGTGGACAGTTCTAGAAGGAAATTGCCATATTGATTATCACCCTGCTTGTTGGAGGAGACACACTTTTAACAGAGCCTCACTGAGGATCATAGCACTCAGGTTGAAAACACCCACATATAACTTACACTAATAAGATTAAGTAACATTTCCCATGAGTCTGAAATTGGTGTCATGTACTCTAGCCTATGCAATATGCCAATTTCCCATTACCAAACATGACAAAACTTAATGTTGCCTTCAAAGAAAGAGGTTAGCAGTCATCTCAAATTATGCAACAAATTGGTAAGCTTGGCAGGTACTTTCTTTTTCCAGAAATCTATTCTCAATTACAGAGCTCTTCCACTGTCAAAAGAAAATTATCACTTTTCCAATTTTTAAAAATATTTTCCCAAAAAAAGTCTTTAAGCCAGTTAAAATGCTATCTGTATTTTGTTGGTTTTATTGCCATTTTTTGCATTGTCTCTGAAACCAGTCACTAAGGAGATGAAGGGTTAGAAATTAAGTATATTTATTGTTATAACTAATCTCAACAAATGTTTTCTTATTTTTAATATCTTCATGCCTCAGGCCTACTTCCAAAGATTCTGATTTCATTAGTATAGGGTTTGCCTAGCAGAGGAATTTTTTTAAAGTTCCCCAACAAACTCTTAGATTTTAGATTTAGCCCTTTAGATTGAGAACCATTGCCTTATTTCCTTTCTGAGAGGAAATAAAGAATAAAGACAGGCCAGCACAGAGGATTGCTTGTCTAAGTTCCCTTACTTGTAAAATGAGGTCCTTTTAATAATATTTTTTCAAACATCATTTAAGAAGCAGATTCCTTTGTATGAAAAAAAAATCTAAGGAGTAAATTTGAAAAGAAACTTCACTTTATAAAGCTGGTAAGATTATGACTGCTCTAATTCTCAGGTTGAATGTGGGGATGAGGCAGCATTTGGGGTTGGAAGGAAGATTACCTTAGCACCAAACCATTACATTCACCTTCACTCTACCTTCACCTTCACCCAAATTTGAGGTAACCTTTCTACTTCCTGACGCACACAGGAGTTGATAGTATTCGTGTAACTTGCTGAGGCAAATGGGCAGGCCACTGGCAGGACAGGTTGAAAGCTAATGGCTTAAAAGTTTTAGCTGACCCTCAGGGTCACTCCAGGGTTGAGGTGGGGGAGATTTGGGCACATCTGAAGCCAATTTATGGCACATTAATTGAAAATCAGCTCTGCCTTAAGACACGAACATCAAACCAAGGGCTCCTAAGAGCACTATTTAAAAAATTTTTCAGTGTTGACCACTAGGTGGTCCCTCAACCCTCTTTGGGGCCTGAGAATATATGGCCTAGCAAACAACAAGTATATGTTTATTTATGCGTTCATGCAATAATTATATTTTAATGATCTACATACAGCAAAATGTACTGTTATACGTGCTAGAGCTACAGTGATGAACAAAACAAACCTGGCCCTTGCTCTCAAAGGATTTTCCCTCTAATGGGGTAAGCATGATAACAAATACAGATAAAGTACCATAATTTATGATAAATGTAAAAGAAGCAGTGTGAAAGAATAACCATACAAGGCCATGGTCAGGGAGGTCAGAGACAGCCATTCTGTGAAAGAGACTTTTTGCCGAGGTTGAAAGAGTGGGAAGAACCAGCCATATCAATATGCATGTGCAGATGATGCTAAGAGAATATGAATTTTAGGAGAAGGAACAGCATTTGCAAAGACTGAGTTGGAGAAGAACGTGCCAGGTTTAAGAAAGTGAAAGTCATCCAGTGTGGCAGGAGTTTGATGAGCATGTGGGAGAGTGGCCTGACATAAGGGAAAAGACCCCAGGAGCCAGACATGAGGGCCCTTAAGGTCACAGTTGGAATTTGTAATTCTTTCCTGAGAACATGGGAAGTCATTAGAGGAGGAAGACATGTGATGTAACATTAAAAGTAGTCACTTTGCACATGATGGGCAAATTGGAGGCAAATAAGAGTGAAAACAGGGAAGTCCACTTAGATCTCTATTGCAGGAGCCCAAGAGAAGAACTGTGGCTTGGTTCAGGTTTCTCACCAGGATGGAAGAAGGGGGATGAAAGCCTCTTTAAAATCTGAATCCAAAATACTTACCTTCAGGGAATAGGAAGATAAGGAAAGTCAGTCCATTGAACCCCAACCTCAGATTTGAAGAGGCACTGAGAAAAAGCCCCATGGCCCCTTTAGAACAAAGGCGTATCACTCAGGCATGTTACTGAGCCACTGAGTACCATGGACAGAGAAACTGATGGGTCTGGATTTTAATTTCCTGAACTGTTTGGAAAATCAGTATACAATCTGTCTTGAGTACACACAATTCTTGTGAAGAAGAAAAAAAGAATCACTGCTAGGAAGCCTTTATGAAAATATCAAATACAGTGAAAATGCCAAGGTGCCTGCTGTAGCATCATCCTCATAGTGGGAGTCACTGACATCAATTTCCAAAAAAGTTGTCAAGGGTAAATGGACAGATCATATTATACTGAGTTTCAATATCTAGACTATTTACTTCTCAATAAGTATTGATGTCTTGGGCCTGGCTCTGTGATTTATTAGCTTAGTAACCTTGAAAATGCCAATAATATCAGGTCACATACTATGCGCCAAACATTATGCTTAGGAAGCACTCTGCACATGTTACCTAATTTACTCCTTGAAACAATCAGGCATGTAGAACTTGCCCTTGTTTAATATATAAGGAAGCTATAGCTCAATGAGATTAGGTTACTTGACTTCACTTAATAATTGGAAGAGGTCTCTGGGTAGAGACAAAACTCAAACCAGGCTCTCCGTGCCAAGTTCAGCTCTCCATATTTCAATTTCCACATCTTGACACAGATATAATTCTGCCAGGTTTATACATTAGTTGGGAATATCAAATTAAAAAGCATATGTAAAATATATTTGTAAGCTGCAGTACATTTTAACATATACACGAGGTTTAAGACAGGTTATAAGCCCTGTATATTTTATTCTAGAAAATCGTCATGAATTGAATGCTTATAAATCTGAATGTCCAGCATCCTGCTGAGTTCTAAAAGTATGCTTTAGCATCTTTGTGTACTTTTGCAATTGTTATTTATTTTTTAATCTGCGTTTCTTCTCATGAGTCCTATCTACGGTGATCTGCTTGGGATAACATGTTTTTGTCTGCCTCCAAGTCTGTTATTTCAGAGCTGTCATTGATGAGCTGGCAGATTTTTAGGATGTCTTTTGAGATGATGCAATTTGAGATTAAGGTCTTTTCCAGCAGCCAAGAATTGTAACTTCAAAATGTCTTCATAAATACAAAGCCCCAGTTAACATCCTATAGGAATTTAGGGATATCTTTTTCTCATTTTTGACTGTGCTTAAAACAGAAAAGAATTTAGAAAATAGGGAATTACCCCGATAATCTAGGAAAAGAACTCATGCTTTTACTGAAAATATGCAAGGCAGAATAGGTTGATTTAAATGAAGTATATAGTTGATGAAGGAGATAACAGATAATAATTTCCTTCTCAGATTTAGACATGTAAATGATAAATGACATCCTTGAGTATTTCAGATATGTTATGGGTTCATTTGTAAATGCTATGGAAATGCACAAATACCCTAATTTATGTTTAGTCTGATAAAGTTGTAAAAAAAACAGCAGCACATGTAGCTGCAGTATATTTCATCCTAGCTTCCACTGGGCATGTGCATCCCTCATGGAAGATTTAGATGTTGATGGCAGTTCTTCCAGAATAAGGTCACATTGGACTTGAGAAAAACCCGGTTTGTGGTGAGTTTTATCACCCTTCAGGAAGAGTGTAAATTAACTGTCTGTTACTTCCATTTAAGAGAACATTGACACATTTCTAGGCTATTCTAGATCAGGCCAAAATCAGGCCAAATCCTCATCCAGAGAGAAAGCAATCAGTATCTGGATTTCCCTGGACAAAATCTCTGCCTCTGTCATTAATGAACTTCTCAGGTACTTTGTCTACAGACAACTGAACAATTGGAGTTTTCATCAAAAATGAAAATTTACATACAAAACTTTCTAATCGGGGATTTTATACTCTGATTTTGAGTTGTGTAAACCTTGAGGATCAACACAATGGAGTGTAAGGTAAGCATAGTAAATGCCAAAGAGAGCAGTGCCCCTTTCAAGGCCCTGTCCAGCTGTAATCACCAGATCTGCTAATCTGCTAAAAGGCACTAGCAAAAGTTTAGTGTCTAACAAGAGTCTCTGCACTGTATGCAGTGTGAAGCACAAAAAGGACACACACCCTCTCCTCAAGTTTCCTGAGATTCAGTTGTAGAGAGAAGACACGTGCACAAATGGAATTCAAAGTAGCATATAATTAACAAACAAGCAACACAATAAATTCTACTCAATTTTAGCTTTTCGGTTTACTCAATTAATATAAATAGCTACTGTTTATTCAGCAATTTCACAATAACATTAGACAAACAAAGACTAAGCTCAAGGAGAAGAAAGAACTAACTTCACACCAAGGAAGTCAACATTGTACTAGCACAATTCTTTTTGAGTTGATCATTGAGGATGGGAACAGTTGGGTAGGAGGAAAGTAAGGGCTTTGTAGGTGAGGGATTAGTGGAACTGATGACAGTTTTTGAGCCCAGACTAACAGTAGAACAGGAACCTAGGCTGGAAGGAGGGAGAGTGTGCTTAGGAATGGTTAAACAATCTGTTTACTCTTGTTAGGTGTTAATATTTCATTTTTAAAAAATATTCAACTCCATATGAACTTCTCAGTTTTCCTCACAAAATGATTATTAGCACAGTTCTCACGAGAGCCTGGTCCAACTCCATGCTGAGATTTAGATGTGTCTGTCTGGTGGTGTGGGTCCGATGAAATCTCTGCCTGAGACCAAGCAATTTTCAGAAGGTTCTGAGTGAGGATTTCAATGTCAGATAGGCCTGAATTCAAATCCTGAGGCTACTGCATCCTTGAACAAATTATTTACCTTGCTAAGCCCCAGTTTTCTCATGAATGAAATGAAGATTCTTTCGTCTAACAAACATTCATTGAATAATTACCCTGTTCCAGACTCTGTTGTAGGTGTTGGGGATATTGCAGGAGACAAAACAGGAAAAAAAATCTCTGCTCTGCTGGAGATGACAGCATCTGCTTTATGCAACTGAGCTGAGATGAAAGACAAAAAGCACATGTCTAGTGCTCTGTAGGTGTTAGTAGCTGGCATTGAGTCAGACATATTTACATGGCTCAGTAAGGAGGGCTTAGTTGTCAGAGGAGGAGTGCAATCATTACATAATTGTTACTTGAACATAGATGCCCATTATGGGTTTGTGCAACAGTCTGAATCTATAGAGGTGAGGATCAGGAACCTTCAGTGAAATCGAAAGCAGCTCACTCACCAGGAAGTTTGGGAAGACAAGGACTTCTCTGTTGGAAGTCCTGTGGCAAAGAAGGCTACAAAAGAGGATACAATCAATCCTGCCTCTGTCTGAAACAGCAGAGCGCTGCCATGTTGGGGGCTGTGGTGGATCATGGCACTGATGGAAGTGCAAGGGACAGTGGCGGCAACAACAGCACATGGTGATGCTCAGAGAAAGCAAGCAGCTGGAACATACGGAAACAGCAGTGTTTCCCAAAAGATGTGAAGATGCAGACATCCTAGGACATCCTCTAGAAGGGGACCAGAACAAGTGGAGAAAACATGGTGGGTTTTGTGTGTGTGTGTGATAACTGATCAAATTTGTTCACAAGTCACCTCCATATAAAGGAGAATCTCTCTCCAGAATTGGAAGGTCTGCAAAGCAGGTAGAAGAAAGAGCCCGTGAACTATACTTGCCTTGATTCCTGCATAACACTACTAAAACCTTTATGGTGTATGCCATCTCCATACACACTTATATAATAAGTAGAATAAATGTGCAAACAGTGCTGTGTACTGGCTATCCTGTTTGTGAACAGATGTGTTGAGAAGAGGGCTTCATTGGAAGAGATGGCAGGTTTACAGTAAAAATCACCAAAAGCATTCATGTGGGTGTGTTTGGAGCAACAATATAAAAAAATTAACAGTAAAAATGATCACAGTGAATATAGAGGTTAATGTCTACCCCTACATGAATATCTAGTAAATAGTAAATGCCCAAAATGAATGAGATCAATTGTGGAGAAAAATCAATATGATCAGGCTGCGTGAGAGCATTAACTTTAATGGTTCTCATTTTTATGTATAAATTCTACTTCAGAAAGAGCAATAAAACAACTTAGGCTGGTCCTTTGCAATTTTTCTTACATGATGGCTATTTTTTTGTGCCTCAACCTAATTCCTGGCCATACAGAACCAGAGAAACAAGAGTTTCATTTCATGATTCCAAATAACTGCTTTCATTTATTTTTCTGGTGAATTGACCATTTTAAAATCAGATTATTTACAATCACCCTTGGTTTGACTGTTATAATTAAATTCATTTATTCATCAAGTATTTATTTTATTCTTTATGGACCCAGCAAGCGCTGTTACAGGCACTGGAGATATAGGGGTGAATAGACAGAAAAGGTCCCTGTTTTTAATGGAAATTATATTTTATGACATGAGAAAGGCCATACAAAAGAGAACAAATAAGATGACTTCATAAATCAGTAATGCTATAAATTGTAAAAATAAAAGAATGCACTAAATAGAGTTTATGTGTGGTAGGAGGGTGCTCATGCATTTGTACTATATGAAGTGGAGAGATCCAGGAAAAGTTCTCTGCAAAGGTCAGCTTTTGAGATGTGAATGATGAGGAACCAGCTATATGAAAAGGTGTGGGAAAAATATTCTAGGAGTTGTGAATGGCAAGTGAAAACTTCTGAGTCAGAATAAACTTAGACACAATAAATCTTGAAACAGTAAGAAGGCCAGTGTGTTGGAGCATGATGAAAAAGTGAGAGTAGTAAGAAATTAGGTTAGGGGCGCCTGGGTGGCTCAGTCGTTAAGCGTCTGCCTTCTGCTCAGGTCATGATCCTGGAGTCCTGGGATCGAGCCCCGCATCGGGCTCCCTGCTCGGGCGGGAAGCCTGCTTCTCCCTCTCCCACTTCCCCTGCTTGTGTTCCCTCTTTCGCTGTGTCTCTCTCTGTCAAATAAATAAAATCTTTAAAAAAAAAAAAAAAAAGAAATGAGGTTAGAGAGGAAAGGGCCCGAACACAGTACATTTTCTAGACCTTGGAAAAAAGGTTACATTTTATCTTGAGTGCATTGGGAAACCAGTGGGTGGTTTTAAGTTCTCTATGAAATGTCTTACTTTAATTCTTTAATAGATTATTTTAGCTTTAGAATAGAGAATGGACTGATTAATAAATCTCTGTCTTATTAACTGCTTGGTTAGATAATAATTTGCAACTTATTTGCTAAATTCAAATGTCAAAATTTAGTCATTCAACAAATATTTGTCAAACACCCCATGCTATTCAATGGGAATACAGAAGCAAATGTTTCTGCTGCCTTCAAGAATCTCACCACAGTCTAGCAAAACAAACAAACAAACCAAAACAAAATAAAACAAAACAAAAAACAGAAATTAAACAAAAAAATCAGTTACATTTTTTACCTGAACCTGGTGAAGGTACACTGTTTCTACCTAATTTGAATTTAACATGAATTAGAAGATTGGAATCTATGACTCTCCACTGAAAAAGCTCCATTTTTTTTTTCCCAGAGGGTCTGCTAATTAGCAAAACCCTTTATATTAGTCAGGTCTTCTTCAGCTGCAACAGATGAAAAATCAAATCAAACCAGTTTAAGACAAAAAGAAGTGTATGAGGGATTTATTATTTCATCTAACTAAACACTCTAAATCTAAATAGGCACGGCTAGTCTTGGGTTTACAAGATTAAGGAGTGAGACAATGAAATTCATTTCAGTCAGAGAACCTGGAAAATAAAGGTGACAGTTTTGGAAAGGAAGTTGCCACAAAACTCTGCAAATCTACAAATAAACTCTGCTCAACTACTCTAGTCATCCCTGAACTGTAAACGAATCAAGCAAGCTCCAGAGTTCTCATTGTAAAGTAACAGATGGAAAACTGAAGTTGAACAGTTTCAACTGCTGCCCACCACAAGCAAGACAGAGTTTGGATTTTGAGTCCTATTCCAAATACATTCAAAGACTTAAAGGAAAATATATTTATAATGAGAGGAATTATGTGAAAGCCCAAAATAGAAATGGAAACTATAAGAACCAAATGAAAATTTTAGAACTATAAAGTATAATATCTTAAATGACAAATTTGCTGGATAGATTTGATGGCAGGTTGGCAGATGAAAGTTTCAGTAACAAAAACTTACATGATTCATTATCAGTAAACTGACTTGAACTCCAAGAAATACTATGGAAAATTCTTTAAGCTGGAATAACACTAAGGAAATATAGGATGTAAACTTGTATCTACAGCAAGAAAGTACACCTAAAATGTTAAGTATATGATTTTTTTTCTTCCCTTAATTTCTTTAAAGGATATATGACTATTGGGAAAAAAATTATAACATGTATTATGTGATGTATTGTTATATGCCTACATATTATGTAAAGTAACAATAGCACAACATCCAGAGGGTAATTGAAACTATACTGTTGCAACATTCTTATATTTTACTATATGTGGGGCAAATTGATTCTAAGAACACTCTGCTAAGTTAAGGATACATATTATCATTCTAGAACAGTCATTAAAATAATGCTAATAAGTTAGCTAAAAAGGTAGCAGAGGCATTAAAATGGAACATTAAAAATATTTATTAACAACACCAAGAAAATAAGAAAGGAAGAAAGAACAACAACAGCAAAAAACTGAAAGGAAAACAGAAAAGAAATTACAAAATGATAGTTAAGTCCAACAATATTGATAGCTAAATTTTAATGGACTAAATACCCCAATTAAAAGGCAGTGACTGTAAATTGGGCTTAATAAAGGACCCAACACTTTGTTGTTTATAAGAAACTCACTTTAAGTATAATAATATAGTAGGTTAGAACTAAACTGATAATAAAGAAAATACTAGTTTATACATATATGCATAAATGTATATGCACACATATACAAATAACAGAGGTTATGATCCAATATCTAGCCAATTATATTAACAAAAATTTAAGTAAGTGCAGAACAATTTACATTTACAAATACTTACAGGTTACATTAATACCCCTATATTTTTTTCATAATACTTTTGTATTATAAATCCTCATATATTTGGAACCATTTTCTTCACTAAAGTCAGAATTAAGTCTATAGACCACATTTCATAAAATATAAATTAAATAGGCATCTATTTGTACTTAGTATGGGACTTTAAGGGAAAAAAAATCTATTTTATCTTAACATAATGCAACTGAGGGGCGCCTGAGTGATTCAGTCAGTTAAGCGTCTGCCTTTGGCTCAGGTCATGATGGGGGATGGGATCATGACCTGAGCCATGGATAGAGCTCCATGTCCGACTCCCTGCTTGGCGGGGAGCCTGCCACTCCCCCTGCTTGTACACTCTCTCTCTCTCTCTCTCTGTCAAATAAATAAATAAAATCTTAAAAAAAAAACAAAAACATAATGCAACTGCGTAGAAATAATGTAGTATATAAAGTGTAATCAAAAGACCTCAATTTCAACATTAGGTTTAAAAACTAATAAAGAAAATACTAGATATTCAGTGTGTTCAAATGTCTAATATTAATGGTATTTCCAAGAGACATCTTAATAACTGCTTTATAATAGGCTAATACTCAAAGTAGATGCTGTGAGTACTCCTTTTGGCATTAATAAAATTTAAGAAGCAATATAGCAAGTGTGGACCTAAGCCCATCAATAAATTTGGATTCGATGGGAAAAGCCACAATTTTATAAGAAAAATAATAAATGGTGGAACAAAAGAACAGTGTAATATAGTATAGTACAGAATGTTAATATTTACTCTAACAAGTAAAATTCAGAGGTTGGATTGATTTCCAAAAACAAAATATTAAATATATCTTGATTCCATTACCCAAGAGTAAGATTATGTTTATGAGTGTAAAAAACTGGTGAACAAGAATGCATTACCCTACACATTTATGGTCAATTGATTTTTGACAAGCATGCTAAGGCCATTTAACAGGAAAAGGAAGTCTCTTCAACAAATAGTGTCTCAACAATTAAATATCAACACGCAAAAGCATGAAATTAGACCTATACCTCATCTGTATACAAGTATTAACTCCAAATAGAACAAATACCAAAACATATGAGCTAAAACTCAAACTTTTAGAAGAAAACATATGGTAGGGGTGCCTGGGTGGCTCAAATGGTTAAGTGTCTACCTTCGGCTCAGGTCCTGATCCCAGAGTCCTGGGATCGAGCCCTACATTGGGCTCCTGGCTCAGTAGGGAGCCTGCTTCTCCCTCTCCTTCTGCCTCTCTCCCTGCTCATGCTCGTTCTCTCTCTCTCTCTCTCTGTATCTCTGTGTCTCATATTAATAAATAAAATCTTTAGAAAAAAAAGAAGGTATACGGTAGATCTTCACGAACTTGATTTTGGCAATGGATACTTGAATATGACACCAAAAGCATAAGCAACAAAAGAAAAATAAATAGATTGGATTTCACCAAAATTAAAACTTGTATGCATCAAAGGACACTGTCAAGAAAGTGAAAAGACAACACACAGAAACGAGGAAAATATTTGTAAATCATATATATGATAAAGGTCTCATATCCTGAATATATAAAGAAATCTTACAACTCAGTAACAACAACAACAACAACAAAAAACCCAATTTAAAAAGATAGGTGAAGTAATTGAATAGATATGTCTTCAAAGAAGATATGTAAATAGCCAACAAGCACATGAAATATTATTTAATATCACTGCATTAAGGAAATGCAAATAAAACTACAATGAAATACTGCTTCATACTCCGTACTAGGCTTTAATTTAAAAAAATAATAAAATGAAAAATAAAATACTGATACATGCCATAATGTGAAAGAAGCCAGACACTAAAGGTCACAAATAAATGATTGATTCCATTTACATAAAATATACCAAATAGGTAGATCCATAGACACAGAGTTAACTAGAGGTTGAAGGAGGAAACAAGATGAATGGAAATGACCACTTGATGAGTATGAGGTTTCCTTTTGTGGTGATGAAAGTTTTTGGAACTAGCTAGAGGTGATAGTAGCACAACATTGTGAGTGTACTAAATTTCACTGAATTTAAAATGGTCAATTTTATGTTATATGAGTTTTGCTTCAATAAAAGAAGGTGCTGCAAAACACAGAGTTTTAGATCCTTATGCTGACATGTTTACAGCACACCTTCCCTTGTTTTTCTTTAGTTGCTATAAAACAGGTACAAACAAGAGAAAGAATAAGAATGCATTAGGCCCAGTTTTACCATACTGCCAATTTCCATTTATTAAGTAAATCTATCAAAAAAAGTATCCTAAAAAGTCCGATTTCTTCAGTCCTCCAAATGCAAGCTGGAATCAGACATCTGCATGGGATGTAAAAAGTTACTTTTCCCCTAACTGTGAGGAGGAGAGATGCAAAGTTTTCCAACAAATCCAATTCTCCCACCTCAGGGCTCTATCCCACAGGTTTATGTATCCAGGTTTCCAACTATGAAACCCTGATGTCTTTTCAAACTAAAGTTTTCTGAGTCTCAAAATGCTTCAACTTTGTTTCAAAAATAAATATGCAAAATAAAAATAATTTGGCCCTGGGCCTGAGTCATATGAAAGCATTTAGAGTCATCAAAACTCAAATGATGATCATATTTGAAAGCAGCCGAGAATGACTATATAAGAACAGGGTCTCAATTTCCAAGAGTACAACATTGAGAGCCAACACACTTATGTCCTGAGTGCCAAAAAATATTCAGTTCTCTAATTATTATAATTCATGGTGCCTTCAATGCTTCAGTAAAACTGCAGGCCATGAAACATAGCCTCAATCTACAGAAACTGTAAAGGGCCAGAATCTACTCAGAAATAACTTTGGCTCAAAATCCTAAATATAAAATCAAATAGTATAGTATTGGAAGATGATGTTTCAAAGGAAAAAGCTGAGGATAACACACTAGTGACGATCAAAGAATCAAATGAAATGAAAGTCTATCATTGCATGATACCCTCCCCCCTAGTGGCCCTCTGCTAATCTGAAGGCAAAATGCCCTCCTTGGAGAAGCTGCGATTTGAGCTAATATCTCAAGGAGGAACTGAAGTTACTGAGCAAAGAACAATAGAAGAGTATTCCTGTCCAAAATTATATTCCCTTTGTGTATAGGTTATGACCATGAAAATTCATGTCACTGAAAAAGAAGAAAGACCGTGTGGCTGGAGCTCATAAAAAATAAGGATCTAGTCAAGATAAATAGGCAAGAGCCATTCCGAGTAGTGTTTTGTTCATGTATGGATTTTAAATTTTATTCTAAAAGTATTGGGAATACATTTAAAGGTTTCAAATAGGAAAGTGATCTGGTTACATTGGTACTATAAATGGATCTCTCTGGCAATTATGAGGAGTATTTGCCATTGGAGGTCTTCACAGAAGAGTATATTCAAAGAAACTAGTTGAACAAGACAGAAGTAATAATACCACTGAAGTGGCCATTAACCTGAAGGGATGTGATCAGATGCAGGAAGTATTCTGGGAGCAAAGTTAACTAAGTCATATGTAATTGAACCATAGCTGAGACATTTTCTAAAAGCATTTGGTTAGCAGCATCTAGCAATGGCAGAATAAGACCCTACCTGATGACTCCCCTGCAGAAAATGGCTATAAAACTTGGACATAACAAAAAAGGCAAATATCTGAGGCACTGGAGATTGGTAGGGAGTGTTCTTTCAGAGCAGGGGACAAGGGAGCCGTTATGAAGTAAGTTCTGCTTTCAGAGCTCTTAGCCTAGGGCTAAGTGCAGTTGGTATGGCTCATGTGAGGTGGCAAGGGTGCTGTTGGGAAAAAAAAAATGCATTTTTTTCCTTGCTTAGGAAACATTATTGCTGAGGTCAATGGGAGGGATTTTTCTTAAAGGAAAAAGAGAGGATCCCCATGTTCTTTCTACCCACATCCCTTGCTGTTCCCTGGGCCACACATGTATGGCTAGACTCAGAGCAGCTTAACCAAAGATAAAATATATGGTGATGACAGAAATTAGCTAAGTTAAATTAAAAGTACATTAGCAGAAATTACCTAGTTTGAATAAAGGAGAGAAGGAAAAATTACAAGAAAGAAAATGAGAGAAATAGAAATAAAATTAAATAAAATGGTTAAAGCCTTAAGAACCTGTGAAATAATAGCTGGTCCAACATACATTGGAATCCCAAAAGGGGAAGAAAGAAAATATTATGACAACCAAAGTATTTAACAAATAATAGTCAACAAAAATTTAGAGAATTCTGTATCAGTAAATATGCTTGAGGAAATTCTATAGACTGAAAAGAAATGACACCAGATGGAAATTCAGATCCTCAGATACAGTGAAGAGCACTGCAAATGGTAAATATCTGGATAAATTCAAAAATTATTTTATTCTTTCTTACAATTTCTCATAATTTGTAAATTACATAACTGTTTAAAGCAAAGCTTAATATTGTCTTGTGGGATTTATAACATCTATAGAAATACATAAAGATTATTATAACACACAGGATTGGGGTATAAGTTTCTGTATTTTGTGTGAAGAAGTACTATATTATCTCTAAGTGGACTACAAAAAATAAATATGTATATTGTACTCCCTAAGACAACAACTTTAAAAAATGCAAATGAAGTATAAAAAGCATTTGAAGAGGCTGCAGGATGCTCAAGAATTTTTTAGGAGATTCTAGGACTACACAGTAACGAGTGAGATAGAGAGTCAAAGACCTCTATTGCCTTACTGCAACAGCCACAGAGTTGTTCTATTGAATCCCCTTTCAAGAAAGGACTGGCCATTCAGTTGCAAGGGATGCAATAAACTAACTTCCAACCGTCTACACCTTCAAAACCTTCTCCAGCTTTCAAACTGATGTCGTGCTCTTCCCAGGCAGCTCCAGGTGGGGTATCAGGGCCTGCACCTTTCTGTGCAAGACCGGACTCCTCCAATGGGACATACTTCCTCCAGAGTTCCTCCATGAAGCTGACCAAGACTTTTGTCAAATCTACAACATGGTTGGAAGCTTTCTGTGCTCAATACTGCTTCTTTTCCTTTTATCTGTCTCACATAACCAACATCTTGTGCTCCTAATTCCATCTCATCATCTGCTTCCAGAGGACCCAATTAATACAGCTCTCATTCCAAAGCAGGGACCACACCCACCTTCTTTAACAGTTTTCCAGACACCTTTGATTTATCCAAAGCAGGAAGAAGACAGAGAATGAAGCCTCACTTTTGCCTGAAGATTATGAAAAAGGATATTTTGCCACATTCTCATGAACATGCTCCTCCTCCAAGAAGCACAGCCATGGTAAAGAAACATGTCGCTGCACTCTAAGTGCCAAAGTAAAGGTCACATCTTTTTTCCTGGCTTTCTCTGCCCAGTAAAGAGGTGACATCAGTGTTCAAACATTTATAATAAATATTCACATCAGGTATATGCTGAAATAGACCTGACACATGGAATAAATTTAAGCTATTTATACTTACTGTCACAACATGTCATTCATGGGAAAGAAGAGAATTTTATGTGATTCTTTTCATTCTTATGCTAAAAGAGATATGTAACCGTTATGCAGGGGTAAAAGTGATATGAATAAAAACATAAGAATGAGGCAAAGCTCTTGGGTGTCGCAGGTATAGAGAGAACGTTGGAATCACGAGGTGACTCTTCTGATTTTAATAAGAAAGAAAAGAATAATTTTGAGACCAGAAACAGATAACAAGCAATTCTGCATCCTTTCAAAAAGATAATCTTGAGCTCTGAAAAGGAGTTAGTGATCCATTTAACATTTCACTGATCAGGAACTTGAAACTGAGAGGAGAGTGGGAAGTTGTTTAGCATAAAAGAAAGAGCACAGGCCATGCCCGGACTTATAACCTGGTTGCACTACATACTACCTGTGGTCACCGGCTCTGAACTTGATGTTCTTATCTGTAAAATGGACAGAATAACACCTAAGCAGGAAAATTAATGCAGATAAAATAAAATGATAAAACAATCTATCGTAATTCCTGGCTTCCAAAGGACTCTCAGATGATTATGTTATCAATTTTATTAGTAACAAATTGATTATCTGCAGCCTCTCCGCTATTCCCATCCTGTTCGTTTGAGATGAAAAGCAAGCAATAGTGATGTGCAGTGCTTGAACCAAACTGATTTAGATCAAAGGAGCTGAATAAACCAACGGAGCTTAGAACAGCTGAGACTACAGTGGCAGCAGCTAGCAAGTTTCCTATAAGAAGGGACGTGGTAGTTTTTCTCTGAAACAAAAGTAGAGCAAGAATAAGGAGGAAAAAAAAGCAGGACAAAGGAAATGCTGGAACATGACAGATTTTGCCTAGAAAGCTCAAAATCGCTTAAAGCCTGGAAGAACCACATACCGTTGGAAGCTTTCAGGGACTGTTCATCCTTCCACCCTCCCATCCCCCATCCACCCATCCATCCTTTCATCCACCCTTTTATTCAATATTTATTTGTAATTCTTAAAAAAAAAAAGTTAATTGCAGCACCTGGGTGAGAAATCCAGAAAGGGTATCAATTTTCCTCGAATTGTTTGGGCTTTAAAAACACGGTGACCAGGAGCCCAGCATGCCAAGTGGTTGAGAACACATATTCTGCCAGAGTGCCTGGGCTCGAGTTCTGGCTCCAACCACATAACCTTGGTCAGGTTATTTAAACTTTCTGTGCCTCATTTTCCTTATAATAATAGCATCTGATTTAGATAGTGGAGGATTAAATGAGATTTTCTTAGAAAGTGCTTAGTCATAATTCCACCGTTAGCTCTGTTATCTGCTATTGTTATTATAACGTTGATTGTTTACCGCTCTTGAAGTGACTTCAGCTTTGCCAGAGAAGAAAGATGCTAAATGCTTAGGATTTGTTGTTGAGCAGGAAAACTAACTTATACAGTTTCCCTTCCACCAACAATAACTTTGAACTTTGATCTTTTATCCATAGTGGCCTTTAGAGGTAAAGTGAAAGAGTGGGAAAAAGCAGGGAGAACAAGAAGAACAGAGGGAAGCATTGAAATAACATTTATCAAGGACGCTGCACTTTCTGCCTAGCAGAGTAGGACCTCACATTGTGAGCTTTGTTTAATCCTTGCTAATGTGTGTGCTAAATGCTATAATATCCACTTCACGGATTAGGAAACAAAGTCTCAGAAAGCCTCATAAAAACATCCAAGGCCACACAACTAGATGTGACAGAGTAAGGATCTGTCCACCCTAGGGCTTGAAACCAAGGCCTAAGGGAAGAGGGCAGTTGAGAACACCTCATTGTATAATGCCATATAATTTACAAAATGCTTCCCAAATTGGATTTTATTTCAATGTCCCAGTTTTGTGAGGTAAGTAAATCTGGCAGGTTGGATTTTAGAGATGAGAGAAATGGAGTCTCAGAAAGGTTACACTGATGAGGGAACAGAAGGCAAGTTGAGGACAAAGCAGAAGCTGACACCCCACAGCCCCCCCTCCATGGGATCTATGTGACATTCCTCAGGTACTCCTGACTGCCCTAAAGGAAAAACGAATAGTTAACTTATAGAGACAAGACAGGAGTCTCCCTCAGTTTACAAATGTCTTAGGAATCTACAAGAACAAAGCATTCCTATCATCAATAACCTAGCTTTCAGAAGGAAATGTAGATACAATTAAATGCCCTTATAACCTGCAGCCCATTGACAGATAACTGAAGCGGGCATTGTGTAATGTTCCTCCAGGAAGCTCCCAACTATCTTACTGTTAATGTCTTAGTAGAGAGGTAAACAACCTTAACTTGACAATGACAAGGCCTCCGGGTATCTTGTAGGTACTCTTTAGCATAAGAAAGTTCTTTGGAAACCTCCCTTTTTCCTTACCTCCCCCGACCCCATAGTATATAATCAGCCACCCCTGACAGCCCCGGGGCAGCAGCTCTTTCTGCCCATGGGTCCTGTCCTGTGCTTTAATAAACCACCATCTTAAAAATAATAATAATAATAATAATAAATAATAATAATAATAATAATAAACCACCATTTTGCACCAAAGACGTCTCAAGAATTCTTTCTTAGTCATCGGTTCCGGACACCACTCTACCGAACCTCGCCTATATTCCAAAACCCCATCAACATGACATGTTCAAGGTCAACAAAGCAGAAGAGGGGGAAATAGAAGGCAAGGACTGGGGTTCCTACCGCACCTTCTTTCCCTTGGTCCAATGTGAAGTTAATGGAGGAGAGAGAGGAATCTGGAGCAATGTCTGCAACTATCCCAAAGAGGAAGTGATTAGCGGTCTTGACAATTTCCCTCTTTTTGCATTCTCAATTACCATAAGAAATTGTAAGCTCCATGAGGGCAGGAAAAAAAAAATCTGTCTTTTACAGGACCATAGCCCCAATATTTATCATAATACTGGCATTGGGTGAGCAGTTGATATATATTTGTTGAATAAATTAATTAATTAAATGCCAAGAGAGTGCCAAGTCCTCAAATCCCTAATAAGCATGAATATGCTGCCATGGCAGAGGGAATTTAACCTTTGAGAGATCTTAACCATCCTCAAATAAGCCCTCATCTGTGCGTGAATGCTTCTTAACTAAGTTTCAGTTATATTTTCACCTTCTTTACGGTTCTTATGCATAGAATTTTTCACTTCTGGAAATGTAAATTTCTAGATTTGTAGTGGTCCCCTAACTTCTCCCATTTCTTTCCAGGAAGAAATAGAACATCTCATCAAGACCATGACCCTCTGGCCTTCTGAGTAACCCCAGCCCTGCCTCATCTGGCCCACATCCAAGGAACCACCATTTGGAAGTCTGGTGGATGTCTTTGACCACCTGCCAGGTAGGATGACTGAAAATGAAGATTTGCTTTTCAGAGTTTAAATGAACAAAGAGTTAAGTTATTAGCCTTCTACAGCAATCAACTTAAAAATCAAGTTACTGTGACTCCTAAGGCTAGAATAACATAGCATGGAATAGGCAATAAAATCTAACAAATAGCGGAAAGGATTCATTTTTCTTATCAGAAAAAGTACGCAAGAGAATCCAAACCCCATGGCAGAGCAAATACACTTGTTCCCTTAGCTTGCCAGATGGGGATCTGAGGTCCCGGGGGTAGGGACTGAGCCATGGGGTGCCTCCTCACACTAATGAGGTTTGCCCTAGAATCCGAGGAGACAGATGGATCTGCAGGTTGGAACCCCTCAGCTCTCTCCCTGGGAGTTGGCACAATTTCATTTTCTCTGCCCTCTCTTTCCCTCTCCTACCTCCACTCCTACTTGTTTTTGTTGCTTTTGTAATGCTCTGTGCCCTAGTAAATATTGCCCTTGTGTAATTCTTTCTGTATCTCACTGACTGACTACTTTTCCGGACACACATAATTCTTTCTCTCCTCCTTCCTTTTGGTCCCCTTCCCTGTTTTGTTCTATAACAGCTCCATCTTGATCCTTTCGGACCCCATTGAATTCCTGTTTACTTCTAAGCATTCCAGAAAGAGGTCATGTATGAATTAATGAGAAGGAAAGGAAGACATTATTAAAATTTTCATTTCTGTGTCTGGTACTAAATTTCAATATTTTTCTGGTAGGAAAAAAAATGGAAGAAAATCCTGATCATTTGAGGAAGTGTAGGGGTCTTTCTGCCCACTGCTAACTTTTAGAACTCTGCAGATTTCAGCTAGTATGGATATCTGATCTCACATAGTGAGAAATAAGTAGATTTCCATAAATTATGGCAGATTCACCAAAGAGAGGATAATTGCCAGACGCCAAGCATCATGCCAAAAATATGTGGTACACTAGCCTAGGGAACTCTAGTTAACCGACTTTTTTGTATGGGAACGCTTAGGGAGGGTACAAGGACCAATGTCACTCATGCAATTTGGACATCACAGCCCTCCTGTGGACTATCTCATCTCCTTCAGAACTGCACCAATAGCAGCCAGAGTGCTCTTGCCAAAATAAAGGATACCTTTTAAGATGCTTGAGGCAATGTGGTATAAAGACTATTACTCAGGTTAAAAAAAAGAAGGAAGTTCCATCACATGCTGTAACATGGATGAACCTTGAGGATTTATGCTAAATAAAATAAGCTAGTCACAAAAAGACAAATCCTCTATGATTCCACTTATATGTGAGGTATATGAAGTAATCAGAATCACAGAAAAAGAAAGTAGAATGGAGGAGAACATTGAGGGTTGTTGTCAAATAGATATAATTTCAGTTTGCAATATAAAATAATTCTGGAGATCTGTTTCACAACAACCTGAATATACTTAACAGTACAAAACTATACACTTAACAGTGATTAAGATGGCAAATTTTACATTATAGGTTTTTAGGCACAATTTAAAAAATTTAAAAAGAATACACATAGTTATAAAATTTTAAACAAAAAAAAAGGAAAAGAAAACAAAAGAAGGATAAACTCAGAACTGAGGATAATGATTACCCTGAATTGGGAAGAACAGGGGTAGGGGAACAGGGCAGTTGGAGGAAATGATATAAATAATTGGAGGATATTGTCAAAACTCAGCTTTTATAATGGGTGGTAAGTCCAAAGGTTATTACTGTATATAGAAAATAAATAATCAGTAAAAGAGGCCCATACATGGGTCAATGACGGAGAATATGGTAATGTTCTTGATGCAAAGATCTTGAAGAAACCAGTTTAGTACAGGAAAAAAAAAGAATACAAAAAAAATCTTTAAAATAGCTTTCAAGTTCCCAGTGATGTCTCCCTGCATCTTTCTCCCTCACTGTGCTCACTACGTACCATTTCCCCCTATACTCTATTCATGCCAAACTTGTTTGAGCTCCTCATATGCTCTGTCATATTGCCTCAGGCCTTTCAACAGGCTACCTCACCCCCCCAGAGCACTATTCCTCTTGCTCATTTTCTGGCTAACTGCCACTCCTTGACGTCTTGGTGAAAATGTCCATTTTATCCTCAGGGAGTCCTTCTCTGACCTCCCAGGTGGAATAAGTCCTCCTACATCCCTGTAAAACACCGACCACAGGTACTGCTCTTGCCTGGAGAGTCACTCCTCTCCCCTACCAGCAACAAGGACGTGCTTGTCATCCTTACCACTTCATCTTTATACCCCAGCACAATATTGGGAAGTTCAGAAAGAGCAAAACTTGCAATAAATGAGTGAATGGATGGATGGATGGGAGGCATCAGAGTAAGACTTTAATCACCTTCTCCACAAAGACACAGACCTTGGTCAAATGGCACCCAGGCATTGTGAGTATCTCAAAAGGGCAAATATACTGATTTTCTTGCTATTCTTCTAGTACAACAGCCATGTTCTTACCATTAGGTCTCCTCCACCTGTTCCCTTTGCCTGAAATTTTTGCCTTTTCCCCAGTTACCTGTTCAGCTAAGTCACTCACTTGCTTTGAGGGTTTTCCCAAATATTACTTTTAATTGAGGTCTTAAATGCTATTAACACTGAACTTCCCTCCACAACTGGCCCTTCAAGTCCTCTCTTACGTATTTTACCTTTTACTTTTTAGATCATACTTACCATTTTTTAACATACTCTATAATTTATTTATTATGCCTCTTATATATTGTCACTTAAATTTACCACACCCCTACTCTCACTAGAATGTAAGCTCCACAAGGCAGGGATTTTTTTTTTTAATTGTGGTAAAAACATATATAAAATTTACTGTCTTAACTATGTTTTAAGTATACATTTGAGTAGTGTTAAGAATATTTACACTGTTTGATCCCAAGTTTCAGCACATACACACACACACACATATATATGTTGTGAAACAGATCTCCAGATTTTTTTTTTTTTTTTTTTTTTTATCTTGCAGAACTGAAACTCTATACCCACTAAATAACTCCCCTTTTCTCCCTCTGCCCAGCCTCTGGTAACCACCACTTTACTTTCCATTTCCATGAATTTGACTGTTTTAGATATCTTCTATATGTAGAATCATACAGCATTTGTCTTTTTGTAACTAGCTTATTTCATTTTGCATAATGATCTGAAGATCCATCCCTGTTGGACCTGCCTTTTTAAGGCTTCGTAGTGGGGCACCTGGGTGGTTTAGTTGGTTAAGCATCTGACTCTTGATTTTGGCTCAAGTCAGGATCTGGGGGTCATGATATCAGGGTCATGGGATCAAGACCTGCCTTGGGCTCCGGGTTCAGCACAGAGTCTGCTTGGCTCTCTCCCTCCCTATTCCCTCCCCACTCACTCTCTCTCTCAAATAAATAAATACAATCTCTTTTAAAAATTAAAAAAAATAAGGCTTCATAGTATTCCATTGTATGTATAGACCACATTTTTTAATCCATTTATCTATTGATAAACATTTCAGTTGTTTCCATCTCTTGGCTATTAAATAGGAGGCAGGGATTTTTGTCTGTTTAGTTCATTGATGTGCCCCAAGAACCAAGAAAAATTCCTGTTGCATAATAAAGACTTAATAAGAATTTGTTGGATAAATAAAATATAGGGAGCAAAATGAAGGCTATTTGCTAATACTTGAACTTTCCAGATGACTTTTCCATCATTTAGATACTACCTTGTGTTTGAAGCATCTCTAATATTGCACAGTACTTCATAAATAACTGGCATGGTTCTTAATAAATAACTGGATTCTTTGAATAAATATAGTAATTAGAAAAACCATGAGGCCTGCCTGGCTATCCAGACATTATCCACAGTGCTGCCTGGGCATCTGGGTCTGTGGGATAGGTCTTGTAAATCACTGGTACAATGTCACTGCCCTAACTGGGGTGGTTACATATACTCTAAGATATATGAGACCTTGGTTTCCAGAAAGAAAAGACCTATTGAAGGTGGGTTCTAAGGAAAGGAGCAGAGCTTTGGACAGGTATAAAGGGTACATAGTGGGCTAGTACTCTCCCCCACTTTACGGAGGACTTAACTGTTAGTGCTGGAGACTGTGAATTTTGTGTATTCCTGCAATTAAGTCTAGCTCCAGTGAGTGGCTAGAAACTGGTATTTTGCTATTTCCCTTGGAAATCCTGAAAAAATTCCTTTCTACCCAATGACCTCTAAGTTGGGCTTCACTTCATCTTGCCATTTTTCCTTTTAAAAAGAAAAGCACCCAAATATTTTGATGATTCTAAGATCTTGGTACCAGTTTTGAAAGTAATTACAAAAGTTTGCATGGTTTAATTTTACCATGGAGTTCATGGCTATTTAAATTCTGTAATTAAATTCAGGTTTTTATGTGTAAATTACAGAGAAGTGAGATTGACAGAACAAAGTTTGGCAGCTTCACTGAAGGGACCCAGTGATGGGTATTCCCAAACCTTTATTTATGGTTATGTTATAAACCCTTGACAATCTGAGAAGTATATCCACAGATGTTCAGAAGTCTCCAATTTGCAAATACTTCCACAGCAAATAAATTCTCTTAAAAAAGCAGTAATATTTGAAAAATGTAAGTGTTCTTTTCACATTCTTAATTCTATATATCAGAAAAATTGTTCTTGAATCACAGTTCCCTGGAGAATTATGTTTCTTATGCTTAGTTTCTAGAGAGATATTCCACAAGAGTTACTGCATATTCTTGGCTGAAGAACTACTCACCCCTTAAGTGCCTCCCTGCTACACACCACCTTTATAGTGCACACAGGTGAGTGCTTCCACAAAATTAAAATTAATATATTATGGGATATTAGGATTTCTTAAAAGGAATCAAAACCTTGATTGTTAAATTTCTGAAGGTCAAGTGTCTACGGCACAGCATGATGCAATAAATAAAGCATTTAAGAGCAAAGGCTTTGGAGTTATTTGGATGTAGCTGCAAATCCCAGCTCAACCTCTGAATATTTATGATTTGGGGGAAATTCTCAACTGGTTCTTCATTTATAAAATACAAAAATAATCAATGCTTCTTCAGGCTCTAAAGGGATCTAAGAGGAACCTAAGTGGGCACTCAGCACAGTGTCAGGCACGTACTAAGCTCTGGAATGGTAGCCAAGTTGCTCTGCGGCTTGTACTTGTCTTCTGCCCCCTGCAGTCCATTCCCCACTTAGCATCCAGAGTGAGCTTTTGAAAAGGTGATTTACCTTTCCGGTACATGACGGTGTAAAAGCCTTCCAACGACCCTTCATGGCAGTTAGAAGATAATTCAAAAAGGGGTGAATCTTTCACTTCTTCTCAAGCTAACATCTCCCTCCCTCATTATACCCCAGCCACACTTACTTCCTTTCTGTTTCTCAAATGCACAGGCCTCCTTTCCACACCAAGGCCATGGCCTCACTGCTTCCTTCTTCCTGGAATATGTCCATCCCAGCATCTTTGCTTAGCTGACTCTTATCTGGACTTGCACATCACCTCCTCAGAAAGGCTTTCTCTAACCACTCAAACCTCCCTTCACTCTGCATATCATTATTTAATTTTATTAACTCAGTAGTTCTCATCATGATATATAATTACCTTGGTAATTTGTTTTCTTATTCATTGTCTTTCTCTCACAAGTACTGTATAGCTAAGCTATCTTTCTTGCATGGTTCTATGAATCCCTACTGTGCTTAGACTATAGATTCAAGACTCAAGAAATGCTGGTGGACTGGATGGTTGGATGGATAAATAAGGATTATGCTACCAATTGTTGCACTGTGTATGGTAATGACACGGTAGGAAAATTATGTACAAATATACATGACAAAGAAAAATCACAAAAAGGTTGATGTAGTCTCCGAAGGCTGCTCAGATAAGATGGGACGTTAGCTGACCATTAAAGGAGAAATGGAATCGCCATCTAGGGAGGAACTTTTAGGAAGTTGTTTAACCTCCAAATATTTGAGATTTTCTTCTCGTCCCTTAGGGGTGGAGACAGGCCTGCCCCCTCATTTATGGGGATGTTCTGGAGCCAGAGATAATGCCTAAAAGCTGCTCAGTGCTAATTAGCTCTATCTGTCAGGGCACAGGAAGCCAGCAGGTCTGAGTGGCTGATTGCAAGGTCTGTAGCTGAAAATACTTCTTGCCAACTGCCTGGAGGGGCTGATAAGGGAAATGACTACATTCTGTAAATTAACATATTCTAAGCAGGTCAGAAGGCCCAGTTGTAGAAAACAGTGGCAAAGATGGAAAGAAAGGTGAAACCACTCCCGTTTTAGTTTACCATGCCTAAGTAATGAAGCTGTGAATTCCTTGACAAAGATCATTGCCTTGGAGTCAGCAGTGAATGGCAGGTAAGTTTAATTTTTAAGGGTAGCTACTGGCAGAATTAAGAAAGAAGTACACTTATATTCATTGTGCTCATTTCCTAGTCCTGTTCATTCTGTCTTTTTTATTTGAGTGATCAGTGTTCTACACTCATTCTTCCTCTTCCTCCTTCCTTTAAAAGCAGGGTATTTTCATCTGATATACCCACTTTAGATGATTTCTCAGGCACCAGATTTCCCTAGAGACAGAGGGCTAGCCTAGATAGAAAAGACCAAGATTTTGATTCTGGTTCCTGTTCTGTGGGTGCACTAGTCGTGACTTCTTTTGTTGGAACTTACAGAAACCCAGGTTAAACAAGCTTATGAAAGAAATCATCCAAGGGCTTAGCAATAACAGCAAGCTTCAGTCTTTCCTCCATCTCTCAAATTCTTCTTTTGATCAAATTCAACTCTAACCCTTTTTAATTAAACATTCTTCTCACATTAACTCTCTCCATGTGGTAACAAATATGACCATAAATAGCTCCAGGATTTTTGTCTTAATTTACTATCTAAAAGGAAGAAAGATTTTCTTTATAGTGCACACAGGTGAGTGCTTCCACAAAATTAAAATTAATATATTATGGGATATTAGGATTTCTTAAAAGGAATCAAAACCTTGATTGTTAAAGGGGGATGTAACCATCTGAGAAGTCAGGCTGGTAACATTCTCAACCCTGTGTGCTGGAAGTGTGGCAGAGCAGAGTAGCTGCTCATGAGAATTATGACTGATATCTCCAAGACCACATGAAAGGTGGAGATAGTCATCAAAGAAAAGCATCCTTGTCAGAAAAACAGCCAGTTTCTACTATTTTCTCATCTGTAAACTAATTGCATTCAGTAAGTTTATGGATGTAGATACGCTTTGAAAACCACAAATTCTAACACAAGTAAAAGCTAATATAGTCATACAAACATTTTCTCTGTTTCATGATTCCAGAACTTTTGCTGTGCAAGTTATCAGTTGGTTCATAAGGCTGTTAGAAATATTAAATGGGACAATGTGTATGAGAGCTTTCCACAGAATACCTGGCATGAAGTCAGTGCCCAATGTCAGCATTTCTCCCTTATGCCAGGCAATGTACAATCTGTCAAAAATTTTACCTGAAGAGAAGAATCTAATGCGTAGGATTAGTCATTATTTCTGCCAAGAGGCAAAGACATTTGAGGATGAGGGGGTAAAATTGCCAGTATTATATAACATATTTTTTGTCCTCTCTCTGTTACTTCCTCTTCTATCTCTATCTCTCCCCCTACACATTTTTGGGGGGGTAGGGAATGGGGAGAAGTGTGCAGAGTTGAATTCATGCATGTTAAGTAAGAATATATGTATATGATATTATTTTATTTGAATTTTTTACCATATGAAGTGTCTGGCACTCATTAATGTTAGTTGCGTAGGCAGTGCTGATGTCTTTAACACTAACAATAATGAGGAGGATGATAGATGTCAGTTTCATGGCACAATGCCTTTTGAGTGGAGCTTTAGTTGATGTGAGCTATAGCCCAAGATTCAGAGTGTCTTGCTCTGTGTGGTGCCTCCTCACTATAGGAGGCAAATATTGACTGATGTGCTGGGTACTAAGCATCTGATGGCAATCTGGTATGGGTCTCTCACTTGCATATTACATTTTCATTGAAAGATGGGTTCTTTGTCAGCAGTTTCCAGAGAAAGATGAGTATCCTCTCTGACAGAAGCATAAATCTTCAGTGCATGGATGCACTGAGTTGTGGTCAAAAGAACACTAGATTGAAAATTGAGAGGCCTGTGCTTTCACCTTGACTCTCTTGACAACTTGCTTCATGACCTTGGATAAGGCACTTCCCTCTTTTGGACATGACAACTTGCCGATCTTGAAGTTGACAGTTGTCAACTTTGTGTACCCCACTACTAGTGGGAACGAGCCCCTGAACTAGGGCATGTTGATGAGTATTGTTTCCTCTCATCCAGTCATCCTAACCTTCATAATGGGCTATTTGCCACTTTAGCTTCAGAACAGAAAGTTCAACCCTACTTTTCAGACCACTTCATTCCAACACATACATAAACACTGACTACCTCTACCTCTGAGGGGTCAACCACCACTTTAATTGATATATCAAAGCTATCTGAGTGAGAGGAATTTTGGACATGACCATGGGCACTGCTGTGCTAACTCTACAACAGATAATCATTATAGATCTAGAGAACAGAGACAAACAGTCCCAAAAATTATTACCTTTACTCTTATGAAAATATAAACCTGTCTTTCCAATTTTTCCCTTCCTGATACCTTTTCCATCCTCCATAGGTCTACTTAGTGATTCAAGTTTAATTTCCACCTATAGACAAACCTGACTTGCTGGAATATCACTAACCTTCATTCTCAAGGGCTTGTTCTTTCTGTCCACATGCATAAAGTAATATGGTTCTACTCTCCCCCTAAACTATCAGCTCTGTGAGAGCAGGTGTCCTAAGTCTTTTATTCATTGTTGAAACCCCAGCCCAACATACTGTATGACCCATAGAAATTCAATAAATAGTTAAATAAATAAATTGATAAGTGAAAGAATAAATGATTGAGTGACTCTGAGTGACATTCTGATGATGAAATTTATATAGGAAGCATATCTGGCACTTATCACTCATATTTGGTGTAGGTTCCAATTGGACTTTTTGGAAAACATCTACTATGAAATTCTACATTGGTTGCTACCTCACTGTCTTGTACATAAAATCCTGTTCTGAATTTTTCAAAATTCAACTTCTTGGGCACAACTATATTGTTAGCTCTTAACATGAAGATATACAGGTAGACACTTCTCCCTACTCAACAAAAATTTACATGTAAAGGGAGATTTGGGCTCTTTGGGGTAGATGGTTAGAGGGAGAAGACTTCAATATAAGGAAGGAATAAAAAATAAACAGTTCTAGCATAGTTAAGGAGCTGGAGGTAACTGAAACCATCCACAGCATAATCCAGTGGTGAGCAAGTCTACAGAACAAAAAGGAATGTGTCAATATTTGTTTCAAAACAGCCTAAGAGTTACATGATGCAATCCTTCTCATTTTACAGTTAAGGAATATAAAGATCAGAGAAGTTAGATGACTTGTCTATGATCATACAAGTCAACTGGGATTCTGACTCCAAATTCAAAGACAGCTGTGCAGGCTTCCGAAGTGAAATGTCAGTGTTCAGAAGCCTAAAGCGAAGGTCATCAGATATAAGTAAATGAACAGCCATGACTGTCTGAGACTGCTTCAAGATCTTTGATTTTACCCCCTCTAAGTCTAGGCTCTTACCTCTGGAGTCCAGTCTAAGGAAGGTCAGCTCATGCAAATGTTTCTTCAAGGTCTTCAGTATCCTATTCATATTTCCTTATCTCTAGATCATTAGCTCTTTGCATCCAGGGATTAATAAATACCTTTGAAAGAATGGTTGTAGTTGCTTTTGTTCTCTGAACTCTTTTTAGAAGAATTCTTATTAAACAGAGTTGGTCCAGGTTAGCATTTCTTAACAGATTAATTTTATCTTTAGGGTTAAAAAAAAAAGATTCCCGCCATGAATTCTGATAAAGGAGGCAAGGTCAGATGGGTGTGCCGAGTATGTATTTTTAATAAGCCATAGGAGATTATTTTTAATAATACCCTAGGAGATTCTGAAGCAGGTGGTCCATAGACTACACTTCAAAAAAAATAATAAAGTGAGAGCAAAAGAGGACAAAGGGTCCAAACAATATAGTATAGGTACTCAACAAATATTCACTAGATCAGTGGGTGGCTGGGAAGATAGGTGGATGAATGGATGAATGAATGGATGGATGAGTGGATGGATGGATGGGTGGTTGAGTGGGTGAATGATGGTTAGATAGAATAGAATGATGAATAAATGTTTGGGTGTATAGATGAAGGTACTTACTTTCTTTTTCTTTGTAGACAAACTAAATGTTGACTTTCCCACCATCACCAAAACACTCTCCTCAGATAAGATAAAATTCATTATCCTTGTGAAACCATTAAAATACACAGTAGGTGAATACTTGCTCTTCCAGACTGATTTGCATGATTGTCGTTACATATCGAGTAGAGTTAATATTGCTTACATGATTATTTTTGAGGTGGTAATGGGGTAATATAAAATATCAAGAAGTTATTTTGCTTGACTTGAGTATTTAGTGCCTCACTTCTAGACAACACATCTTGTTTCTATTATTTACAAACCACTATAATACTACAGCTGTTGCCCTCTGTAGATGGGATTACCTAAAAAATAATTTGTTATGTAAGGTTGCTAACTATGAGGCTAAAGCATACCCATTAAAGGCATTTACCTTGTAATTTGTGATGAGAGAGTGAGTGAAATGAAGCATGGAATATGATTATTGGAGCTGAGGCTATAAGGATATAAAGCCACTCATTTATTTTAGGATTGGGAATTCATTTAGCATAATATGTTAACTTGAGAAAGAAAACTGCCACAGAGCAAAGCTTTCTGCCACCTTCTTTGAAGCAGGGCTCTTTGTCTAGCTCCTAAGCTTCCCAGTCCCGCCTTCTTCCCTCTTTTTTCTGTCTTACACCCCCAAACGCTAACGCTCTGACCCTCTCTCTTTCAGTAGATTCAATCATTCAATCAGCAGCTTACTGGAGAAGTTCAGTCCATGTTCTCTGGAGAAAGAATGCCTGGCTTTAAATCCTGGTTCTGCCACTTACTAGTATTAAATCTCCCAGAGACTGTTTCCTCGTCGATAAAACGATGATAGTAATAATAGCAATTAACTCACAAGATGGTTATAAGGATTAAATGAGCTAATTGTGTATTAAGTATTCAGACCTTAATAGTAAGTTTTCAGTAAGCGTTTTAATAATTTTTTTCATCATGAAGGCAATTAATAAGATTACAGAGATTGTGAAAAATAAAGAAAAATGCACTCATCATTCTAACACCTCATATCTGGTATTTTCCATTTTAATGCACTAGCTTTTGAAAGTAGAATTTTGTCTTCTGGATTCTTTCCATGGTTTCAAACCAGAAATGTGACCATAATTTTTTTTATGTTTTTCTCTTATAGAAAAATTTCTTACACGTCTAACTATAAATGCCAAAAACTCAAACTCACTCCCAATTTGAGAAGATCTCTACAGCTGAATAGTGTTTATTAAGATTTAAGTATATTGCCAGACAGGAGTACTTTATTAAGCCAATAGCTAATCTTTGAGTCTGGATTTGTTTATTAGATTAGCCCCATATTCTGTAGCTTCATCTGCTCCATGGAACACTTGGGATGAATTTATTGTATTAGACTTATGAGCTTTGAGGTCAGCCAAACTGCTTTCAAATTATGAATCTAGACTCATGATCTTGGGCAAATGACTGAGCTTCTCAGATGCTTTAGCTGGGAGAATAAGTTTAATAACCCTACAGAATGTTGTGAGACTTATAACAAGGATAAGAAGTGATTCTTACTTTAGCTATCACAGTGGAAAGTGATGAGCTTTCCATGAGAAAATGGTAGTGCAAGAAAATGGGTTTTCCTGGAGGTGAAAAATCTAGTGGCAAAGGTATACAGAGGTATTCTTTAGGGATTATGGACACTGACAATGCTTTATATCCTCCTACCTCCCAGGTCCTACCACAATCAAGAATTGTATTGATGCCAGAGAACAAGGAGTGCTATATGTTTGTAATTTTTTCTTAAATCAGAAGTGTTAATTGATGGAACCCTAAGTAAAGGGCAGTGATGTGGCAAGACTGGAATTTTCAGATGCAGCAAGGTCTTTTATACGTGGACAGTGTCATTGCCAGCTGTGGCTTCATCAGAGATCTTTGGGCTAAATTAATCTGCCTGGGATCCTATAACAAAATATCATATACTGGGTGACTTAAACAACAGAAATTTACTTCTCACAGTTCTGGAAGCTGGTTAGCCCAAGATCACAGTATCAGCCAAGTCAGTATCTGATGAGAGCCCTCCTCCTAGCCCCCTTCTCCCTATGTGCTCATGTGACCTTTTCTAGGTGTTCAGGCTTGGCTGGGGAGTGGCAAGGGAAAGAGTTAACTCTCTGGTGTCTCTTCTTATAAGGATACTATTCCCATCAGATCAGGGACCTACCCTTATGACCTCATCTAGCCTTAATTACCTCCTTACCGCACTATACCCAACTAGTCACACTGGGAGGTTAGAGCTTCAACATATGAATTTTGGAGGCACACGATCCACTCCATAGCAGAGGCCAAGGGAAGCAATACTGAGTCATGTGACACCTGCTCTTCCCAATAGGAGTTGTGTCAGGGTCAGCTTAATAAGGGTGTGTATGTGTGTGTCCTCTTCTACCAAACTATAAGCCACAAGAGTTGCTGTGGGAGCCCATTATTTTCCCTCCTCACAGATGTTTGAATCTAGAAAGCCCAAATGAACAGTCTCATCTCATTGGAGGCAAAGGCTGGGATTGGGAAATGTGAAGCTGAAATGATGGAAGGAGAGGAAGTGTCCCTAGTTTCTTTTTTTAACCACCAAGATAATTCTCAAGTGCCACATTCAGGAAGCAGAAGCCACACGTCCTTCTTGTTAGCTGTTAAATATACCTCTGGAAAACTATAATAACCCAGGATATTAGAGTTTATTGAGAGGCACATTACCCATTGAGATTTCCAATCATGACTCCTTTTAAGAGTTTACAAAGTAGCTTTCCGGCCTCTTTCTTGATGAATTTGTCTTCTTCAAACTCACTCCTTACTAATGTATGACACCAAACTTGGCTTCCTGGAGAGAAGTGATCAAGGAGCACAGGACCCTTGCTGAGAAACACATTAGCAGAATTCCTAAAATATGTTCTTTATATTCATTTGATCTGTGATATGTGTTATCATTTAATAAATATTGGCCTAGCTTAAGTTCTGTCTACATGTGCTAGGAATATTTGTTGCTATGCTCCTTTAAGCAAGACAAAATACATACTCCGGTAATTGCTTCAAAGTTTTTTTTCTTTTTTCAAAACAAAGTTGTGATTCGAGAAACTTAAATAACATAATTATAAAGTGTGCATTGAGAAAGAGTTCATTCCTCCTTAAAAATTTTAATTAGGCCCTTCTTAATCTCTATTACAGATGTTATTGTGAACTTGTTTTTTCTTCCAAATGCCTCTTTTGATTGTGCATAAATAGGTTGTAATTACTTATGGGTGGAAGGTTATTATATACAAATATGTTCAAAATTATGTGAATAAAATGCACAATAGGCTTTAGTATTCTTCTCATAAAATGATACAGATTAGGACCAAAATAAGCAATTTGCTCTCTTTTAGTATCCACCTTGTTTATTCCCTTTTCATATTAGCACTCTGGGGCATGTTGGAGACTAGAAAGAAAATAATTAGTCATTCTGACCTCTAGCTAAAAGAAAATCTGGTTTCTCCTCTGCACATTTCCCGAACAGGTGAGTTCACCATTAGTGTTGCTATGAATATCTCCATCTTTTTGCTTTGCAGTCTCTTCTGTCAGCTCCTCAGCTCAAACTTAAAGATGTATCTCTAAACCCCAATTCTATCTTTAAGGGAGGAGTGACAGGAAGAATGTTTAGAGAACAGTTGAGAATATTATCATTTTTAGTGATGTTTGTCCTTCCATAAGTATTTACTTGGGAAGACTTTCCAAAAATGTAATTTTAGGCACAGTGTGCAAATCGACTTCCTTTCCTTATACTTACAGACTGTTGCAGGCAGAGGACTCCAGCTTGAAACTGTGTGGGTATGCATGTGTGCATGTGTGATAAATAGCTAATTACCTGTCAGTTACCATAGCAATGTTTATAGGAAGACTAAGAAGCTTGCATAGCTCTGTTGCCCAGTTTGAGAGAGGAAAACCTGCATAATTTCTTCCTTTCAATCCCTACCCACATTTCTGGCAGCAATCTTAGAATGCCC
Organism: Callorhinus ursinus; assembly: GCF_003265705.2. NCBI lineage: Eukaryota > Metazoa > Chordata > Mammalia > Carnivora > Otariidae > Callorhinus > Callorhinus ursinus. The sequence goes on from NW_027397065.1 coordinate 41,774,463, forward strand.
TCTGCTTGGTGAGTTCTTATGTGACCTATTTAGCTTCTTTCCTTTGAGTAGAGATTATGTTGATTTGAGTGAGAGGTAGAGAGAATCAACCCGGAAGAAGCTTTGGGATGCTAACACAATAGACTCATGACTTAGCCTCTGCAGAGTTCTGTTAGCAACAGCTGGTATAGCACTGGCTCAATATGATGCCTTCTTCAAAGAGCTCTACCTAGCCCCATAAATTCTCAAAAAAAAAAAAAAAAACCTATAGATCACCAAGAAAACACAGTACTTTATTCTTTCAATAAATATTTTTTAAAGATATTTATTTATTTATTTATTTATTTATTTATTTATTTATTTATTCATGTAGAGAGAGCATGAGTCGGGGGAGGATCAGAGAGAGGAAGAAGCAGACTCCCCGCTGAGCAGGGAGCCTGACTCAGGGCTCAGTCCCAGGACCCCGAGATCACGATCTGAGCCAAAGGCAGATAGATGCTTAACCCACTGAGCCACTCAGGCACCCTCAACAAATATTTTTGAACACCTACTCTGGGTTAGCACTGTACTAGTCTCAGGGGATATCGTGGTGAGCTGGATACTAATGTCTCTAATTTGGGACAGATAGCCATTCATTCAGTAAATATTTCTTGAGCATTTACCATGCTCCAAGCACTATGCTGGGTGATATGGACATAGAAGAGAGGCACAACCCAGATTTGAAGAGAAATCAGAGGTAAGGAAAAACACCTAGGAGGAAGTCAGCCAGGAAATGTGAGGAGGGTGGGAGTATATGATGGGGAAATATTTCAGAGAGAGAGGTAGTTTTATTAACAAGAGAAGAGGCAAGTAAATATGGTAGATTTGAAGGAAAGAAATTAGTATGTCTGGAGAGAAGAGTTCAAGACAGGTGAGGGCAATACCATAGAGATGTAAGCCAGGATCAAATCATGAAAGCCCTGTGCTTCCTCCCCTTGAACCTGGGTGGACACTTTGATTTCTGATACTAGATTATATAGTGCCATGCACTTCTGTATTATTCTCTAGGTACATTTGCTTTTGAAACTCAGTCACAATGCAGTGAAGAAGCCCTAACTAGTCCATGCCACCAGACATGTGAGTGAATTCTCCTCTACATGATACCACTCATCATTTGTTGGGATACTCGTAGCCTTCAAACATTCCCAAATGAAATCCCAGACATTGTGGAACAGAGACAAGCTATCCCCACTGTGCTATATCTGAAATTCTAACCTTGGGTGATTTGTTATGCTTCAGTAGCAACCAAAACGCTTCATAAGGAATTTTCTGAGGCAGTGGGGATCCACTGAAGGGTTTTAAGCAGTAATAGAATCAGGTTAGCATATTAGAAGGAAAATGTATTTTGTTTTATAACATACACAAAAGTAAAATGTGAAAACAAAAACACAAAAAATAGAATAGTGAAACAAATTAATGTCTTGTAAGGTTCTTACTCTATGTGAAATCATACAATATCATTTGAATGTATACTATGATAAATTAAGGATTCATATCATAAACCCTAAGACAAACACTAAAAATTAAAAAAAAAGTGGTATAACTAATAAACTAGTAGTAGAAATAAAATAGAATAATAAAAATACTTAATTTGAAAGCAGAAAAGAGAAAAAGGAACAAAGAATAGACGGAACAAATAGAAGTCCACTAGCAAGTGATAGGTTTAAATCCAACAATATCCATAATTATAGTTGTTCTAACAAGTCAGTTAAAAGATAGAGATTGTCAGTTGGATAAAAAAGCAAGACCTAATTGTATGTTGTGTATAGGAAACACAGCTTAAATGTAAATACTTCTGGTTAAAAGTAAAAGGATGGAAAAATATTTACCATGCAAACTTACCAAAACAAATCTGGAATAACTATCTTAATATCAGAAAAGTAGACTTCAGGGAAAAATGAAGGGGGGGAAATCAGAGGGGGAGATGAACCACGAGAGACTATGGACTCTGAGAAACAAACTGAGGGTTCTAGAGGGGAGGGAGTGGGGGGGATGGGTTAGCTTGGTGATGGGTACTAAGGAGGGCATGTACTGCATGGAGCACTGGGTGCTCCAAACAATGAATCATGGAACACTACATCAAAAACTAATGATGTATGGTGACTAACATAACATAACATAATTTTTAAAAATGTAAACGAAAAGAAAAGTAGACTTCAGAACAAGAAAATACTAACAGAAAATGAAATATTATCAGAGATAGTATAAGGAGACATTACATAAAGACATAATTATATAAAAATTAGATAAAAGTTTCAATTCACTGAGAAGTCATAATTATCCTGTTGTACACCTAACAAAAGAGTTTCAAGACAAATGAAGCAAAAACTGATAAAACTGAAAGGAAAAATGGACAAACCACAATTCTACTTGGAGGCTTCAATTCTCTTTTCTCAGTAATTGATAGAATAAGTAGACAGAAAACTCAATGAAGATGTAGAAAACCGGAACAATACTATCAACTAATTTGACTGAATTGGCATGTATAAAATGCTCTACCTAACATTCATTCACATTCTTTTCAAGTACCATATTCTGGACCATAAAACAAATCTCAACAATTTTTTTAAAAAATGAAATCATTCCAAGTCTGTTCTCTGACTGTAATGGAATTAAGTAAAAATCAACAAATTTCTAAAAACTAAGCACTGCTTCTTTAGTTAGAATTTATAATCTAGTAATATCAGGGAAACTGGTCCAGATATAAGCTAAATATAAATCTCTTATGTAATGTTGTACTTAACCTAGGTCTTCAAAATTTCAGTACTAGATGATTTTTCAAAATTTGGCTTCAACCCTCATGATACAGAAGAGGAAAATGAAACCGTGAAAAGCTGAATAATTTAGCTGGGGTGTCCAGGTGCTAGATTCATCAGGGTCCTGGGACAGTCTGCCAAATTGCAGTAGCATTTGAAGAAAGTGAACGTTTTCCTCTCACAATAGATACCAACTTGTTTGAAAAGGAAAATCCATCTTCAAATAGTGTTGATTAATGAGGCTGCGAATCTGTGCTTTTCTCTGCTCATAAATTAAAGAATAATATACAAAATCTGCATCATCTACCATCACTGTTGGGAAATGAACAGAAGAGATACATTCCAGAGTCATGGGAGAGGGATGGAATAGGGTAATCATTTTACTGTTGGACCTCTAAATTTGGTCTTTTGATTTAAAAAAATATGAAAATATTTATATCTATGTATCTATATTTATAATACATTTTAAAGTATTTTTATTCTGACACTTCATGAGGTACATAGGGATAATCTCAATTTTTATAAGAGAGGTATTATAGTGAAATTGTTAAAAACTTGAATTCTAAATTCAAACGGTCCTGTGGTCAAATTCCCAGCTCTGCTACTTTGTGACATATATCCTCACTAGTGCTTACACTGGGCATAATAACAGCACCTTCTCATAGCTTTGTTGGGTGAATTCTTGAATAGATAACATGAGAAAACACTTAGCATAATGCCAGGCACAGAGTAAAACTATGTGTGGTTGTATGTCCCTCTAGTCTGTTGCGCCCACTCTGCTTTGGTTGTCTTGTTTTTGTCTTCTCGATGAATATCATCCTGTTACTTCCATATTTCCTGCCCTCCTATCAACCAGCAGGTATTTTTTTGAATATCTAACATATGCACACACTTTTGCTAGATATTGGAGAAAATGACAGATTATTCCTTTGGTATTTGAAAAGTTTTTATATAAAGTAATCCACAGAAATGTGAATATTTTCCCCATTTCTATCAGATAAGGGAATTTTTCAGTAGCAAATTTATCCTCCTTTTTGTGGTATGTCATATTTTCTCACCACACACAAAAGACAAACATTGTTTTAAAGGAAATATGTTTAAGTATTTAGTTAAAATAATTCAAAGACAAGGACAGGGTCTATGAGTACAGAGCCAAGCGGTTAGAATTTGGAAACTATAAGAACAATTCTGGAAACAAAAGATGAACAGATGTAAAATAAAGTCACATATCTTGTCAAAAGCCTATTAATCACTGCAATCCCTTGCTTCAAATTTATAGCTCCCTAGGGGCCTACTCAAGCCAAATGGGTCAGTCTATTCCCATACAGAAAGAATTAGACATGTTATTTTTAAGAGTCCAGATTTTGACTCATAGGCGCTTCTACTTCCAACACACAATGTGGCTACAAAAAATTAACCCCACACAGTATAATATGCCTGAATTCTGTGCTGTGCTAATATTCCTGCAGTTCCCTACCCTGTGTGAGCCCTTTATATAACACTGACCGGTTGAGTCTCTGTCTCTAAGCTTGCCCTAAGCACTTGCATGTTCCTCACGAAGGCCACTTTTCTCTGCCCAAACTACCTTTTTCATGGTGACTGCTGGATCTTTCTTTCCTCATGATGAACTCCTTTTTGAGGCTCTTTGTTTGATAGAAAATCTTTTTTAGGACTGTTTTAATTTACCAGAGAATTTCTAATAACTTCTCCAAAAGGAAAGTGGTTGGTTTCCATCCCTTTCCTTCCAAAGGGATCATTTAAAGCCATGCAAATCAACCAGCTTGCACCCCCAGCTTAGCTCAGGTGCTGTCAACATATTATATGGTTCCTGCAAGTACTGTGGGCCTCTGGATCTGGCCTCTCCTCAGGGGGATAAGTTGTTCTTAGGCTTTTCCTTTATACCAAATAAACACCATAATAATTAAGTCCAGAGAGAATTCCATGAAACTTAAAAACAGTAGGTTTTGAACAAGTAAAAGGTAATTCTCGGTTTTAAATTGGAATTAAACACGTGGAATTTTCTTGAAGATGGGTCTCTACATAAGTTCCAAACATGATCTAGAAGAAAGACTCCACATGGAGATCAGCTAAGCTTTCAAGAAATGGCTCCACAATTTGACAAAAACTGAAAAGGACAATCTACATCACCAACAGGCAGAATGTTAAACTGAGTATGATTCAAATGGAATTAATAGTTTTGAGACTGACTTGGCACAAGATCTGTACCAAGCACTGCGCCCAGGTAGGGACAGTACCTCAGCCATGGTATTAACACTTGTGGAGTTCGAGTTGGATAATTCTAGTAATTAAGTAAATGAAACTGTAAACTGTAAAAAGGGAATAACTCCACCCATCTCAAAGTGTATTGTAGATTGTTAAAATATTAGCAGAGTAATTTGAGAAGCTTGGCATTCCACAAAAGTAAACAGGTTTCTTTACCATGAGACTTTGTAATATGTTTTCTAAATATACAAGATGATTATACAGTATACAAAGTTTTCTACATGTATAAACAGAGAAACTGTTTTATATCTGAAGCATCTTTCAATGCTGGGGAGTGATCTGCAGAACCCTCATTGGGAATTGCTCTAGTCCTTTCTTTCTCTCCAGCTATAATATTTGGGACAGAGAGAATGGCGCTGGTACAGACCCTGAGCTTGCCACTCCTGCCAGTAAAGGAGAAAGTACAGCAATATTCTAATATCCATTAACTTCTTTGCCTCATTATGCAGTTACATCCAGGTTTTGATTAATGGAAGCATTATTGGAAACAACAGTACTTGGTTCTTTTTCAGGCAGGCAGCACATTATTCCTAAAGGTGGGCACATTAATCTTTCTTACTTTGTTTACTTTTACCCTCCTTCTTCTTTATAAATGGCTACCTATGCCATTTCTGGGATATCTTTCGTTTGGATGAATTTGACCACAGGAAAATACCCTTCAATAGAGAGGGATCTACAATAAGAAGTACATCTGACTCACTCATATACATATACGTACTCCTACCGTACTACAGTTGTGAGACCCAGTTTGAATAAAGCAAACTATTTCAAATTGGTGTTTTAAAAAGATGAATTTAAGTATCTTGAAAAGCCATGAATTTAATACATATGAGCTGTTATTTGTCTTGTTGCCTGGAAAAGTCAGGAAAATGCAAAATAATTAAGTTAAAGTAAGAGGACAAAGAATAGAACACCTACCTCCGACTTTGGGAACCAGAACTTCTCTTCCTGTGTGAAAACAGGAGCCTCTGAGTGTCAGGTTGTGGAGAAGCAGGTGTTGCTATAAATCAAACAAGTGAAAAGCTGGGGAGAAACTTAGGGACAATCTAGACTAAAGCATTCTCATAAAGAATGAAAAATCTAAGACTTCTTTGGGCATGTTTAGGGAGAATGCCTGGGATTACTCACAGGTGTAAAAATGCATTCTAATGCTCAGTAAATTGCTCTTTTCTTGAAGGATTTGTTGTCCCATTTCTCTGGTGCTAGAGACCCAGGTCCTTCTTCAATCAGTTCTGCACCATGCCTTCTAATTTTGGTAAATGTCATAATCATCTCTCGAATGGCACTAACCCTCAACCAAGGACTCACTTTTTGACAGCTCTCTCTTCCTCAATACTTACACAGTGCATCCTCAGGGCCTATTGGCTCAGCTTTCAAAATATACCCTTTAAAATATAGCCATCTTGACTGATGACACCATATTACATATCTTTCTCAGACTTTTTCCAATTGATCTTCATGCTTTCATGGTTTATGCAAAACAGTTTGATGTTTTGAGCTGTGAAGTGCCATGATCTGGTTTCTATGTTAAGGAACACATCTACCTGCTGAGTAAACTCTTGTCTGAAGAAGGCAAGATACTCCAAGAAGCAGGGAACCAGTTAGGGGACTATGGTTATAATCCAAGTGAGAGATAGTGGTGACTTAGACTAAGGTGCAGATGTAAAGGTGGAGAGAGGGGGTCAGGTTTGTGATAGACAGAACTTAATGATGGATCAGATATGTGGTATAAGAGAAAGAGAGGAGTGAAGATTGACTAATATTTTAGGGCCGAAGCACAAAATAATTATACATGTATATTGTGAGATTCAGAGATGCATATAAGGCTATCTCAAGGGAGAAGTAAGGACCGAACATAAAAACATGGGAGTTATCCATGAGTGAAAAGGTAATATTTAAAACCATAGACAATGGGTGTACATAGAGAAAGAAGAGGATCTAGGACTGAGCTCTATTCTAAAAGAGGAAGAAGATCCAGCCACAAAAATGAGAAAGGAACAGCAAGGGAAAAGCAGATATTTTCAAAGTCAACTGAAGTCCCTATGTCAAGAGGCGGAAGTGATCTAACAGTGCCAAATGCTACTGAGACATTGAGTAATGTGAGGACATGACATGAGTGATTTCTGTGGGATGATGAGATCCTGAGTGGTAAGGGTTCAAAGGAGATGAGAGGAGAAAGAAGAGATAGGGAGCTGCTCTTCACAGTAATGGATAATAGAGAAATAGGGCAGAAGTTGAAGAAAGATGTGACAGGGAAGGAATGTTTTTTGTTTTGTTTATATTCCTTAAGTTGGGAAAAGTTAGAAAGTTTATAAATTGGTGGCAATAACACAGTAAAGAGAAGAACTCTGATAATGAAGGAGAGCAAGGGGTAAACAAAGGAACAATCTCCTTGAGTAGTATATACTCAGATTTGGGAACCAGTACACATAGGAGGGGGTTGATATCAGGAGCAGGGACAGATCACTATTGTAATAAAACATGGCTACAAAAGCTGGAAGGCTGATAGATTTGCCAGTGGAAATTCTCTTCGGATTGCTTCTATTTTCTCCCTGAAATAAAAAGCAGGATCATCAGATGTAAGTGAATGGTGAGGGGAGTGTATTGGAAGCTTGAAGAAAAAGAAGATTTGAAGTGGACCTCTCAGAGAATGATAAAGTACATTGGCCAGGAAAACATATTAGAATTACCAGGCATTGCCAAGGGTTCACAAAGTTTATGGTCATATTTCTGGATTTTGCCTTCATTCTCCAGCAAACTTAATCTGTTTGCGCCAAAATGGATACCTGCTTCTCTTAGCTTGCATCCTATCACCTTAGCAAATCCAGTGGAAAGAAAAAGCCTCTTTCCCTAGAGTTCAGTAATAATCTGAGTGAGTTCTCATCTTTGGACTTCAGCCTTTGCTCAGGCTTGATCTCATTGCTGTGATTGTGGGGTATGCTGTGCTCTGCTTGGCTGGGCCATGTGTCTGCCCAGGAGCCAGGGGTTGGGGAGGCTTCAGACCCATTCAAACAGAAGGATATGATGGGGAAGGATAGCTTCCCAAAGAAAATCATAGTACATGTTACCATATAAAGAAGGAATAGAAATTATGCAGGCAAAACAGTCAACATCCACCGCTATATATCACTGGTATATCATTTCCTGGAAAATTTGCAGGGTGTGGTGGGGGAAGGTGTCAAGCATCATAAATGGCCTCTAAGAACTCTTTCCATTCTAATAGTTTTTGATTCCCTAATTTTGAAACTCCCAAACTGGGCACATTTGGCTGAGGAAGGGAATGACCCAACAATCACTGTGTTGATGATTTTCATCAATCTTCAATCAATCTTTCATCATATATTCACCAGCTACTCTTATTCAGTACATTTTCAACCTTCTAATATGCAAGCTCTTCCTGCAGCCCTCAGTCTTTCTTTGCTATACAACCACTATTTTCTTCAGAACTTTTTTATACCTGTCATTTGCATTGAATTTTACTTACAGAGTTCCCTGTATTAAAAACAAAAGATTCATTTTTAACACTTTCTGCACCATCACCATATGAAAACAGTTAATGTTTTTATTTAGTTCTAACTATATATATGTTAAAAAAATTATCTTCCTACCAATTTTGTTGTGGATTTGTATTCTCAGTATCTGCACAATCACATGAGTTGCTATGGTAATATTGTAAAATTATTCCAAATCACAAGGCTTCCCTGAAACCATGCATGCTGGATTTGAAAATAACGTTGCTGGAAACCCTGCATTTCAGATAAGAAAGTCCCAGATAAGCAGAGACTCTTAACTGGCTTTGCTGTCCTGATTTTTCAACTTACCATCAAGTTCTTGATTTTGGGTGATAACAACCAGCATAAAGAAAAATGATCCCCTGTTCACCAAAAAATAAATCAGTTTTGAAAGAGAGCTATACCAGTTAGAAAGAATCCTATTAACCAAACATAAAATATATTTTATTTCCTCTTCTGCCACATACAAACTTATACAACCCTGGGCAAATCACTTGCTATGCTTTAATTTGCTCATCTACAAAATGGGGATGAAAATATTAAACCACCTTTTAGGCTTATTAAAATGTATTTTTATTGTGCTAAGAACATTTATATAAAATCTACCCTCTTAACAAATTTTTAAGTGTACAATTCTGTATTATTAACTATAGATACAATGATGCATAGCATATCTCTAGAATTTACTAATCTAGCATAACTGAAACTTCATACACATTGAACTACAATTCCCCATTTCTCCTTTCCTGCTGTCCCTGGCCACCATCATTCTACTTTCTGTTTCTGTGAGTTTGACTATTTTAGATACCTCATGTAAATGGAATCATATAATACTTTTCCTTTTGTTACTGGCTTGTTTCCCTTAGCATGATGTCCTTCAAGTTCATCCAGCATTATTCATAATAGTTGAGATATGGAAACAACCTAAATGTCCATCAACAGATGAATAGATAAAGAAAATGTGGTATATACATACAATGGAATATTATTCAGCCTTAACAAAGAAGAAAATCCTATTATGTGCAATGACATGGGTGAACCTAGAGGACATTACACTAGGATTATTAGAATTTTAAAAAGATAAAGCATACATAAGTTGTCAACACAGTGTTTGCTACTGAATAATGATTTGTCCCTTCCCTTTCTATCTGCCCAACTCTTATAGCACAAAGATATCACAGGTGTGCTTTACCAAGCTCACTTCTGTGTTCTTGGCAGTTCATTCCCCCATCTGCCAGCTAGAAGCCAAAACAAATGGTTCATTTTGGACTACCCCTCTAAGCCAAGAGGCAGGACATAGAGAGGGAATTGTTCTGTGAAATTTATCATGAATGGTTGTTACTTTAAGTCCAATCCCCTGGAAGCAGAGCCTAAAATGGTAATTTATATACAAGTGAGCCACTGAGGGAAGGCTCTCAGGCAAACTCAGTTTGCAAGTTAAGAAGCAAGATCAGGTAGAGGAAGATGCTAGGCAGACTCAGCCTGATCCCACAGGGAACTCTACAGCCACAATGGCCCTACCGAAACATCCCACCTTGGAGAAGAGAGCAAGCTTTTATTCCTCCATGAATGTTAGTCGTTAGCTGAGAGCTGCACCTGTGGTTGGGGCAGGGGGTGGGATGTTGGCATATCCACCCAGGTGTCCCTGAGGAAGGTGGCTTCTATTGCCCTAGGACAAATTTCTGAAGAAAAGTTTGCAGCTATGAGTCAGCCGTCAACACATAGCAGCTGGGCCCAGTAAAGGGGATCTGGGCTTAATCAGATTATTTCACTTTTTTCTCTTTTACATTCTCAGTCACTAAACAAATCACTCCCCATTGTCCCTACCACACATTTACACAATTTTCTGTCTCCACAATAGAAGGGAGAATGTCATTCAGTAGAAATTACTATTAAGCTTGGGATAATTGAGGGATGAAGTATGGTGACATTATGGTGCCAAAGTAATAAGTGTAGTGAGATTTGTTTTTCTAGAAAGAATGTTGTCTAAAACTTCACTGATGGATATCACCACCAGGACCACCATTTACTTGTGAGTAACTATTATGTGTCTGAAACTGTTTTTTTAATACAATAATGTATATAATATATATAATAACATATACAAAATAAGCAGTTTCTGACACAAAATAGTACAATTTTATGTATAATAATGTACAATAAATGTACAATTTTATATACAATAATGTACATAAAACATTATGTCATTTGATCTTCACAGTAAACTGACCAAGGCCATATAGACTTTGAGACAGAACCAGAGTCCAAATCCTGGTCCAGATGATGACTCTGGAGTTGAAACTCCTTACTATTGTATGACATTTCCTTGTTTCTTGAGGACAGAGCATATAGTCCTCTGCACTTGCCCTTCCAGGCATTTATATGACAAGCATTCATGTGATAATGCACTGGAGAGGGCACACATGGAAAGAAAAAGAGAGAGACAGAACTGGGTGTCTCAGTCGTTAAACGTCTGCCTTCGGCTCAGGTCATGATCCCAGGGTCCTAGGATCGAGCCCTGCATCTGGCTCCCAGCTCCGCGGGAAGCCTGCTTCTCCCTCTCCCACTCCCCCTGCTTGTGTTCCTTCTCTCGCTGTGTCTCTCTCTGTCACATAAATAAATAAAATCTTTTAAAAAATAAATAAATAAAAATGGTTAAAAAACAAAAGAGCAACTACCATTAAAGGAACAAACAAACAAAAACACTGCCTTACTAAGACCACCAATACCATGTGGTGATTAGGAGCATTGACTTACAGGTTCATAACTAAATGATTATCATCTGGGACTAAATATCTATATTTGATGACTTTCTCACACTCCTTAGATTTGGTACTTTAAAAATTATTTATTTATTTATTTGTCAGAGAGAGAAAGAGAGCATAAGTAGGGGAAGCAGCAGGCAAAGGGAGAAGCAGCTTTCCCTCTGAGCAAGGAGCCCGCAGACTTGATCCCAGGATGCTGGGATCATGACCTGAGCTGAAGGCAGACACTTAATTGACTGAGCCACTCAGGTGTCCCATCATTTCTTGGATTTGGAAAGTGGCATTGCCCTGGCTTCTTAGCCCTGATCCCTAGCTTAACTCAGAAAATGTATTTATTCAATGAAACAAGGCAGCTCCAAGCTGTCTAGCTTTGAGGCAGGACACAGGGGAAGGAGCCTCCTTTACTCAAGATTCTCTGTCGGGAAGCAAAGTTTTGAAATTGACCTCAAGAGCCAGAGTAGACCGGTAGAAGCATTTTCATTCCCAGCGAGACTCTGCTCAAGTTGTGCATCAAACATTCTCTGCTCTCTTTTTTCCTCTTGAACAATAAGGGACCCAATCAGTCTCCTTGAAAAGCCCTGTTGGAAGACGCTTTCTCCTAAGTTACCCAGCTTCAATCTCATCTTCAATCCTTTCATAGAATGTGGAAATTCCTTTCAACTTGAGGATTTAAAAGGAAAACTTTGACCTAAAGTTATCCCCACTGAGGCAGGCAAGGCAATGAGTTCCCTGCCCCACCCCCATCCTTAACTAAAGCTTTTTGCCTGATTACTGGCAGAAATGATAAGAAAAAAGACTTCCTAAGTGGGTTGGGAGCCTCTGCTTAATTTTCAGTTTGACAATATTTTGGAAATGAGGATATATTTTTCTGACAAATAAAAGTCAAGGGTATTTACAAATCATTAACCAGAGACTCTGATAAACTATACATTTATAAGTAGCTCCTAGTCAACTAATCCCTCTTGGTTTTCAGGAGTATGTAGTTAGGAAAACTTTCTCTGCTTTGTTGTTCCTTTGCTTGTTGGTGATAAATTATTAATGTGACTCTGATATACTAAGGAGGGTTCCTGACATTTTTCCTGCTCCTTCTCCAGAGGCATCATGCTGAGATGAGTTTGCCTACGGAAACTTCATTTGATTATTTATGCATTTATTGAGCACCTATTATCTGTCAGGCTATAAGGAATACAGCCATAGAAAACAGTCTTTGCTTTCAAGGAGCAGAGACAAAGAATTAATTACAATGCTCTGTGTTAAATGATAGAGGAAGAATATGCTCTATGAGCACAGAGAACAAGGCCTTGAGCATCTCATCTAAGCTAGTTACAGACAGATACCAGGGATCTGGGCAAAGAAGAGAAAAGACTGAGGTGGACTCTAAAGTATAGGTGAGATTTCAATAGGTAAGAGGCTTTAAGAACATGAGAAAGAGACTTGGGGGTGGGAATGAAGGCAGAATATGCCAAAAGCCACAAAGAAACTCCTGGTTAGAACAATGCTGGATGCAAGTTACTGAATGTTTAGTAAGTACCAGGTATTAGGCATAGTTCCATGTACACATTGACTCATTTAATTGACCTGCAAACTCTATCAGTTAGGAATAGGTAGGTGGCAAGCAACAGAAAATCCAGCTCTGTGAGACTTAATTACAATAGAGAATTGAGGGATTCATGTAACTCAACAGTCCAAAAGTACATCTTGGGTATGAGGAAGCTGACTCACTTTTGCAAGCAATTGGGGGAAGGGAGCCAGATATACCCTCCATCCGGAACGATAATACTTCATTTTCTCCGCCATCTTTAAACACCCTGCTTAGTTTCATACCTTGACTCTTCCATTACCTAGCTGGGTGGCCTTGGGAAAGTTACTTAACTTATCTGTGCCTCAGTTTCCTCACCAGCAAATGAAAATGATAATAATGGAATCTGCCTTATGAGGTAGATTCCATGATTCCATACATTAATTCACATAAAGCACTTCGAAAAGTGTCTGACACAAAGTAAGTACAAAATAAATATTAGCAGCTATTAAATGTATTAACTCAACCCAGAGGTGGTTTTGTTTTGTTTTGTTTTTTGTTTTGTTTTACTGACCCAGAGAAATAAATCAAGCTCCCTATCATCTGACATTGGAAAAAAACCACAGACCTCTATTAACTGGCACATCTCTCCATGAGAATCATCATGCCTATCAAGGATCCAGAAGAACTGCAAGAACTTGCAGGGTTATAGAATTACTGAGAAAAGATCCTACTGTATGCACTATGATTATATTATTAAATGTATTCTCTAAAGTTTTCGTGTTTATGAATAGAAAACCAGCACTGTAGGCCAAATTAACCAATTTCTGGGTGTGTGAGACTATTCTTCAAGATTCTTAGCTGTACCTCAATTTCCTCATGTATATAGGTAAGGAGTTCAACTAGAAAATCTTGAGAAATTCTTTTCAGTGATAATGTCCTTTGGCCCTGACAATATGTGTATGAGCTATGAGGACTAGAAGCTCCATATAAATAGATGTTTCAATAATTCAACAAATATTGACTGTCTATATGCCTGTCACTGCAATAGGTGCCAGGGATACATTAATAAAAAAAAAAAAAAAAACCTGGTGAGTGCCTTTAGGGAGCTCATGGACTAGTGAGGTAAGAGTACACAAATGACTATGATATATTGTGCACAAGAGTTTGGGATGATCAAGAACTACTGACTCTTTGACCTGGATGGAAAAAAGAATCAGAGAATATTTAGTTCAGCCACCATGATTTAGAAACAGAGGCCAGAGAAGAGTTTTGGGAGAGTTTAAATAACAGAAAGATAAGGTTGTATTAGAATTGGGATGCTATAATAGACTCCCTTTTTTAAGTGAAGACAAATCTACTCTGATGAAAATTCTCTTCAGAACTAAGGCACTGCTGTAAGTGATGCTTCAGTCTTCTGTCTTATCCGTTAGTCTTGTCTGGGCTACCTAGCAATAGTCTGTCCTCTATTCTGATCATAGAATGCTTTTAGCCTTATCCCTGCCTGATATATAGAATCTATATAATTTTTGTATTCAGATGACATGGTAAAGCTGAACATAAAGAAGGATCCAATCTATGATTTAGGCATCAAGATGTCCAGGCAAGCCCAATCCTTCAGGGTTTATCCACAAGTGCTAAAAATTGGAAGATGCCAAGGGCAAAATGGAAAACAAGAAAACGACACTAGGAATTGGTGGACAGACACATTCCCCCCACCCAAAGAATGCACTGATGATGTTTCCTCATCTCAGTTTTATGAAGTATAGGTGGTCATGGTGGTGTGTTGAAAGCTAATTGGAATATATGTGTTGAAAAAATGGAACCATTTCATTCATGCATGCATTCAACAAATAGCCACAGAACACCAGCTGTGGACCAGTCATATACTACATACTTGTTATACCATAAGACATAGACATGGCATAAGACATGGCATACAAGATCCCTGCCCTCAGAAAGTTTATAATCCAGTGAGAAAATAGATAACAAATGAGGAAACAATAAATAAACACAAATGTTCCTATGCTTTTTTTATAATTACCAAAACTTGAAAGCAATCAAGATGTCCATCTGTAGGTGAGTGGATAAATAAACTGTGATACATCCAAACAATAGAATACTATTATTCAGTGCTGAAAAGAAATGAATAATCAAGCCATGAAAAGACATGGAGGAAGCTTAAGTGTATATTACTAAGTGAAAGAAGCCAATCTGAAAAAGACTCTATACTATATGATTTCAACTATATGACCTTCTGGAAAAGGTAAGACAGTAAAAATATTAGTGGTTGCAGAGGTTGGGTGAAAGCAGGGAGTTGAATAGGTAGAGCACAGAGGAGTTTTAGGGTGATAAAACTATTCTGTTTGCTAGCAACACATAAAATCATCCATTTGTCAAAAACCACGAAATGTGTAACACTTAGGGTGAACCCTAATGTAAGCTATGTACTTTAGATGGTAATAATGTATCAAAGTAGGTTCATCAATGGTAACAAATGAACAACTCTGGTGTGGGGTGTTAATAGTGGGGGAGCCTGTGCATGTGTGTGTGTGGGGGGGGGAGGGATATATGGGAGCTCTCTTTACTGTCCATTCAATTTTGCTGTGAACCTAAAACTACTCTGGAAAAATAAAGCTTATAATTTTTTAAAAAAGAACAAATTATTTACCCATAGATGAATCAGAGAGAGTACATGATGTTAGAAAAGGCTCAGCTGTGGGAATGTGTATGGATGTTTAAGGAATAAGGAAAAACAGTTTGGCTGGAGTAGAGGCTAATCAAGGGGATCAGTGAAGTTAGTAAGTGTTCAACATGTGTTAACCATTATTATTATTACAGAATTAATAGGCTTTTTAATTCCTTTTGGAATTTTTCTATCTGCCAGATAAGTATTATTTCATGGCAATTGAAAAAAATTGAGATTTTTATACCAAAATGGAAAATAGTCCCAGGTGCCTATAAGTGACTGAGCAGAGAGAGAGCAAACAGAATGGTGAAAATATATAAAAGTCAAACTTCAGTGACTTCAAAATTTTGCCTAGAGATGGTCTTAGGAATATCTATAAATTTAATTTGAAGCAATACTTCTTAACTTGAAATTCTAAGCAAATTTGTAATTGTCATCCATATATACACATTCCTTTTTTTCTGGAAAGAATATCAGTATTTTTCCTTAGATTCTTCAAAAGACAGTTATACTTTATTTTTAAAACTTTTGTGGCATCTACTCTTTATAACTGAAGGGCCAGCTATCATGGTTTTCTTTGGGGAAGCCCTTAAACATAGAACATTGGCCCTAGGTGGTCATTTAAAGTCTCTCTACTGTACAGTTTACACAAAAGTAAATCAAGACCAGGAGCAAGGAAGGAACAAGGTGAAGTTTATATAGCTAGTTAATGGTAGACCCTGGCATTAAAACCTGGAGCTGTAATTCCCTGTTGACCACCCTTTTTGTACACCAGACAAACATGCTTCCCCAGGCAAACCCTCCAGCTCCTGACAATGGCATGTTTCCCACTGTGCTGCCTGTAAAGGTAAGGATCATTAGTAATTTATTTATGAAGATAGAAAAATCTTGAGATGAAACCAAGAGTGGTTCTGTGAAAGAAAAAGAAAAATGATCATTGAAAATGATACATTCTTTGATATCTATTTCTCTGATAAATACTTACTGAGCACCTAAAGTCTACCAGGCACCGTGTTAGGTTGGCCTCGTGTAGCGATAGTTCATAAGATGTTCACAGACCCTGGCCTCATGGAAATTATAGTAGAACAAGGAAAAAAGGATATTAAACAAGAGGTTATAATTACAATGAATGTCATAAAGAAGAAATGTGACGTGTGAATGGAATCATAAAAGAGTTCTAACCTGAATTGAGAGGTCAGAAGAAATAATATTTAAAAGGAATTTTGAAGAATAAATGGACATCAGCTGATGAAAGAGGGTGGGGCAATGGAGCAAAGGACACTTTCAGTTGGAGGGATCAGCATGTGTAAAGGACAAGAAGAAAATCTTGTTACTTTTAGACATCTGAAGGAAGCCCAGTGTAGCTCAGGTATTATACATGAAGGGAGAGTGGCAGAGATGAGCCTAAAGAAGCAGACTGGGTCAAATCATTCAAGACCCTTGAAGCCATATTAGAGATGTAGCTCATTACCAGAGAGAAGACATTAAAGGGTTTGAAACAGAAAAGTAACATGACATCACCTGCTCCCTTTAGGTGGACAGCTGCAGGATTCCAGGGATAAGTTAAAGTCAAAATCAATAGGATTTGGTGTTAAATTGGATGCAGGAGCACAAGTAAAAAGGGAAAACCAAAGGTGATGCCTTGGTTTCTGTCAAAGAATAGAGGAGGGGCTGGTTGGCAGGAGGAAGATACATCTAAATAAATGGTAAGCAAGGATCTGAAGACATGCTACTGTTTATTGTGTAGACTTTGAGCATTCCTAGAAGACAGTGATGACCAGAACTCTAAGCTGTCACATACAGATATTCCTGGATAAAAGCAGGGAAAGTGATAACCATTGGCCCTAGATATGCTCAGGTTTTTTTGCCCTAGGCCCTTGGAGTGCTGTTGCCAAGAGATACTGAGAAGCTGGTGACATTTCCTGGTGAGTTCTAGTATCACTTTTATCAATTACCCAGTACCCTCTCAATTCAGACAATCTATCTCTAGATCCTACATGCATTCAAAAGTGACACTGAATGAGAACATCATTCATTCATTTATTCATTCATTCAACATATATTTATTGATCTCTGCCATGTTCCTAGCCCTGTCTGGATCTAAAGATACAGCTAATCACACAGCTGAGGTATTTGGGTTTTAATCTATTTGAAGTCAGTAGCGCCTGGAGCTGATTTAACACATCTAGACTGTAAAAATTAGACAGAAAAAACAATGGTTTATATTTATGCACCAATTATTAGCTGAATAATCTTGTAGGCTAGTATGGCTTGGAGGTCCTTGCATCTCTGCTTTTCACTTTTTGAAGTATGGAAATGATAAACTCAATAAAAAACCACCTACAGAATGGATGACAAGTCCTCAAAGACTTATTTCTAATTAAAACCAAGTAAGGAAAAGGGCTTGTATCTCTAGATCGATAGAGTATTCTCTACTGGCTAATTTACTGTGTGCCCTGTAAATCCTTCTTGCCTACAAAAAGCCATCCTTCCAGCCTATTCAAAGGTTATGTCATTTCCCTTTTAGGCATATAACAGTTGAGTAGCTTGAAAGTGTGAATAATGGATGCCTTTCATGTAACAATTGGATCATTTCAAGAAACGACCTCAATAAATACTCACTGAGCATCTTCTCTATGTAAACCAATGTATGTGTGGAAATTTTGAAAAGAATGTTTCCCTATTTCCAGAATCTTATCATCTCTTCAGTAAAAGTATAATGAGAAAATAATTAGCTCTAAAACAAGGCAGAGTATAACATACTGGTGTGGGTAGAGGGAAGAGTTCTCGCTTTCGCAGGAAGAAGTTGACATCTGATCCACTCTCGAGAAGAAAGCAGCATTGGAATGAACAACTTTATCCTGTCTCTCCATCTCCAATCCAAATGGATTATTCATCTTTCCTCATAGGAAAGATAACTTATCCATTGCTGATCTCAGAGAAATCTGGGTAGGGAGGAAAAGGCCACTGCTTTTATTTATTTATTTTTTTAAGTTTTTATTTAAATTCCCATTAGTTGACATACAGTGTAATATCAGTATGATGTGTACAATGTAGAGATTCAACACTTCCATCCGACACCCACTGCTCATCACAACAAGTGCCCTCCTTAATTCCCATGCCTTATTTAACCAGTCCCTCCACCCACCTCCACTCCGGTAGCCATCAGTTTGTTCTCTATGGTTAAGACTGTTTTGTGGTTGCCTCTCTTTTGTTGTTGTTGTTCCCTTTGCTCATTTTCTTTGTTTCTTAAACTCCACATATGATTGAAACCATACGGTATCTTTCTCCGACTTATTTCACTTAGCATAAGAATCTCTAGTTCCATCCATACCCTTGCAAATGGCAAGATTTCATTCTTTTTATGGTGCAGTAATATTCCATTGTGTATATATGCCACATCTTCTTTATCCATTCATCAGTTGATGGACATTTGTGCTGTTTCCATAATTTGGTTATTGTAGATAATGCTGCTTATAAACATTGGGATGCATGTATCCCTTTGAATTAGTATTTTTGTGTTATTTGAATAAATGTCTACTAGTGTAATTGCTGGATCTTAGGGTAGCTCTATTTTTAAGTTTTTGAGCAAGCTTCATACTATTTTCCAGATTGGCTGCACCAATTCCCATCAATAGTGCATGACATTCCCTTTTCTCCGCATCCTCACCAACACTTGTGGTTTGTTGTGTTGATTTTAGCCATTCTAACCGATGTGAGGTGATATCTCATTATAGTTTTCATTTGCATTTCCCTGATGATCAGTGATGTTGAACATCTTTTCATGTGTCTGTTGGTCTTCTGGATATCTTCTCTGAAACCGTGTTTCTTCATGTCTTCTGCCTAATTTTTTTTAAGACCACTGCTTTTAAAAGGTAACGGTGGACCAACATAATTTCCTGGTTTTGCTACTGTACTATAATTATAAAGATATTGACATTAGGGGAGATGGCATGAAGGGTTCATAGAACTTTATTCTTCATTTCTTTGCAACATTTTCTGAATCTATTAATTGAAAATAAAAATTTATTTTAAAAATGCAATAGTGACCTATATATTTCTCTATGGCTATGCTGTAGAATAGCCACCAGCTACATGTGGCTACTGAACACTTAGATGTCTTTTAACTATAAAATACATACTATATTTATCATGACAAAAAAGGCAAAATATCTCATCAGTAATTTTTATAGTGATTATCTGTTAAAATGATAAAGCTTTGGGTATATTAGATCAAATTAAATATGTTATTAAAACTAATTTTGTTCTTTGGAGTTTTTACATAGTTACTAAAAAATTTCAAATTGTATATGTGGCTTGCGTTGCATCTATATTGCACAGTGTTGCTCTAAGTCATTTTGCTGAATGAGTTTATGAAGGAAGCTATAATTTTGTAATTTTCTGACTATATAGGCAACTTCTCAGTAGATTTAACTTTTACCATATGGGGTATAGACTTGGGAAGGGATGGAGGAATAGGGAAGCCCTTAGGTCTAAGTCATATTTAACAATCTAGAAAGATTTGTCATTTATGAGCTTTTAAGCCTCATTTATTAATCATCCCTATTGGCTTTCTATGTACACTCAATGGCTAGAACTGGAACAAGAGAACAAGTGTGATTAGACTCCTTTAAACCTCTAGCATGAAGGGACAGATGAACTACCACAAGAATATAAAAGAGGAAAAGATCATTTTCAATCCAGAGTATACATAAAAAAGACTGATAACTAAATGGAATTTGTGTTGAAGAAGAAGAAGAAGAAGAAGAAGAAGAAGAAGAAGAAGAAGATAGCAGGAGGGGAAGGATGAAGGGGGGAAAATTGGAGTGGGAGACGAACCATGAGAGACGATGGACTCTGAGAAACAAACTGAGGGTTCTAGAGGGGAGGGGGGTGGGGGGACGGGTTAGCCTGGTGATGGGTATTAAAGAGGGCACGTATTGAGTGGAGCACTGGGTATTATACGCAAACTATGAATCATGGAACACTACATCAAAAACTAATGATGTAATGTATGGTGATTAACCTAACATAAAAAAAGAGAATGTATTTAAAAAAAGAAAGAAAGAAAGAAAGAACTTAAAGGAGTCCAGAATAACTAAACTGTGAGAACAGGAGGGAAGAGAAGGAGAGGACAAGAGTGAGCTCATGCACGGCCTGTTTCATCCTAGAGACTGTGGTCCATATTCTTACAAAAAGTGGGAAGTCACTGAAAGATTTCACAGAGGGGCAGGAGATAATTAGATGTAAATTAAGCATGGGAATGGGTAGGTAGGTAGAACCCACCCAACCGTATGGCTGAGAGGACAGGAGTAGAGGTATGCTGCAGGGTATGAAAAGCATTATGCCCAGAAGACAGGACACGTCATGAGGCAGACTATTAAAAATATTCATTTCCTGAATAAATGAATGAATAATGGATTGGACTGGGGACAGAAAGAATAGAAACTTTTTAGAAGACTGTTATATAATGTGGTCAAGAGGAAGATGATGGTTACTTGAATTTTAGTTGTACCAGTGGAAGTAGAAACAAACAAGTAAAATAACCTGTAATTATTTAGTAAGAAACTGGATGATAGTTGAAGATTGACTAAATATAGGGAAGTAATGGAGAGAGAAGAGCCAAAGACAAGAGTCATGTTGCTAGTACGATACTTTCCATATGATAGGTGAAACCTTCCCTGAAGGAAAGGAGCAATGAAAAGTGAATAGAGAAGATTTTTAAACACCATGGTTAATATAGAGAGCCTCTTTTTTCTGTTGGATTGGCTTTGTCGTAGATTTTGAAATGACTAAGTTCAGCTCCATCATTGTATACATGAGAAGCACTCAAAGTTTAAGTGATATTAGCAAGTTCTCACAACTGGTTAATGATGGAGCTGGAACAAGGCCCAGACTTCTTGCATCCTCTGAAGCCCAGCTCTTCACTCTACATTTTTGTTTCTCAAAGTGTGGTCCATGGACCTGGAAGCACCAGCATCATGGGGGATCTTGTCAAAAATGCAGATCTAAGGCCCCACCTAGATCTCCTGAATCTGAATCTGCATTTCAATATGATTCCCACATGATTTGTATGCACATTAGTTTGAGTATTATGTTCTGTATCACACGTCCCTATTTTGTATGTAGAAGTCCAAAGCTAAATCCACAAGAGATCATTCTTTATAGCCAGAAGACAAATACATTTATTTTCCTTTTTCTTTTACATAACCCGGTACCATAAATCTCAATTCTATGTTAAGTAAAAAGAACCATTCCTGGTCTTGCCAAGAGGCTGCTTTTACTCTTGAAAAAGAAAGATTAAAAATCTCAGCCACATTTTCCATGACAGTGGATATAATTGAATATAGCTATGAGCTCAAAGTACAATCAATCTATTTTTAACAATTTACATTGTTCTTAAGGATAAAGATAACACAGTTGATCTCTTAGATGTTGCTGGCTTTGTAACTCATCCCTGACACCAATCTGATTAATTCTGTACAGACATCTTGTTCTCAATTATTTGTGGGAGGAAAGACCATGCTTTTGCTCTCAGAAGCTGTGGACACTACCCAAAATTCCTCTGTTCTGCACAACAAGCCTTCAGGATATATAAATGTTTTCCATTGAAACTGGTTTGATTCATATTCAGATAAACTTTTTTAGACTTTCAGGTAATTTTTTTGGTTTATTTTTCAATCTATGCATGGGGGTAGCACAAGATTTTGTTATTCATTTCTATATCTTGCCCCCCTCCCAAGAAATATTTATTTTTCTCTTCTCTTATAATTTCCCTTTAAGAATCTAACTCAGTCAATTTCTTCTAGTGCTCCAGTCTCTTACCTGAAAGTATCTGGGTCTTCATCACCCTATAGCTCAGAGGTTGTATTTCTATGACATAGGAAGTCTCCTAAGAGCAGAGCATAGTCTTAATTTTCTTGGTTCCCTAGAACCTGACACAATGTACTTTTACTCTACAAAGATTCTTATAAATAAGTGTCAAAAAGAAAGCCAAATCAAACAGGCTTAAGCAATAATGAGAGTTCATTAAGTCATAAAACCAAAAACTCCAGAGTATGTTCTGACTAGGGAAGAGCGTGGTTCAGTGGTTCAAACCCACTGAAATCACCAGAGCCCAGGTGATTCTCTTCTTTAGGCAGCAGAATGGCTTCAGTGTTACCAGGCTCCACACCTTCCTATCACACCACCAGAGGGAGAAAGAATCTCTTCTAGTTGCTACCATGGAAGAGAGAAGAAAGTCCCATTTCCAAGATGCCCAGTAGCTTCTTATGTTTTTAATTGGCTGTGCTGTGTCCATCCCTGAATCAACCTTGGTGTCAAGGGATATGGATTATGTTGAATGGCTTAAGCTGAGCTGGGATACTCTTGAAGTTAGGAGATGGTGCTGGAACCTACCCATTACAACTGGATATGTTCACTAAAGAGGATATGTGTACTAAAATAAAAATTTAAAATTGTGCCAATAAGAAGGGCAACAAACTAAAGATTTCTATTTGTTGAATAAATGAATGAACAATTGAGTTCATACTGATTTTAGATGCCTTAACACAGACCAAAATCCAACCTAGGAACAGTAAAGATTATTTCTTGGAGAATTTCTAAGAAGGCATAGGAGTATGACAATCTTATAATTCAAGAAAAATATTATTCATGTTTCTATATTTCTTCAAACCAATTTATTGTCCACTGATCAACGTTCCCCTTTACATTCAGATCTTCTTTTTCAAGAAGACATTTACCGCCCCTCTCCTCCCCCCACCTTGTGCTGGTCACAATGTGACTGAATCCTGCTACTCACTAATTCTGCTGTTTTTCTGAGATTTGGAGTTCGTTCAAATTTTCAGTTCAAGTCTAACCTCAATTTCATGTAATTGTTACCTTATTTTTCCTCCATTTCAAAG
Source organism: Callorhinus ursinus (assembly GCF_003265705.2). NCBI lineage: Eukaryota > Metazoa > Chordata > Mammalia > Carnivora > Otariidae > Callorhinus > Callorhinus ursinus. Next base: position 41,797,909 of record NW_027397065.1, read on the forward strand.
ACCAAATGACAAATGTCAAAGGAGCACTATGTCTTCTTCTTCATTTGCCTTCATATTCTCTTTTCCATGGCTGAACTTAATGTTTATCTAGAATCAGCTATAGATTCCCATCCCAGTTGTGTATCCCTTTGGTCTGGCAGTACATCAGTTCAATGGGATTGAAGGTATTGCCTATTAGAAATACAACAACACTGTCTTGTCAACATAGATTTGTGACCCTTCATCTTTATTGCTGTCTTTCTTTTATTCAAATAGTAGTTAAAACCTGCTGTCATTTACAATATTCAAAAATAGCTTACTGCATAGGCAGTGAGTGCCTTGACATAGGTCTTGGCAATGATTTTTTTAATCTGACCCAAAAACAAAAGCAACAAAAGTAAAAATAAGCAAGTAGGATTATATCAAACTAAAAAGGTTCTGCACAGCAAAGGAAACCATCAACAAAATGAAAAGGCAACCTACTGAATGGGAGAAAATTTTTGCAGGTCATATATCTGAAAAGGGGCTAATATTCAAAATATATAAAGAACATATACAATTCAATTGCAAAAAGCAAGCAATCCAGTTAGAAAATGGGCTGATCTGAATAGACATTTTCCCTAAGAAGACATACAAATGGCTAACAGGTACATGGAAAGATACTCAACATCATTGATCATCAGGAAAATAAAAATCAAATTCCAATGAGATATCACCTGATACCTGTTATAATGGCTAATATCAAAAAGACAAGAAATAATAAGTATTGGCAAGGATGTAGAGAAAAGGGAACCCTTGTGCACTGTTGATGGGAATGTAAATTGGTGCAGCCACTACAGAAAACAGTATGGAGAGGGTTTTTTTTTTTTTAATTAAAAATAAAATGACCATATGATCCAACACTTCCACTCCTGGTATTTAACCAAAGAAAATGAAAACACTAACTTGAAAAGATACATGCACCCCCATGTTCACTGCAGCATTATTTACAATAGCTAAGCTATGGGAACAACCTAAGAGTACATCTATGGAAAAATGGATAAAGAAGATGTGGTATATATATACATGGAATATTATTCAGCTCTAAAAAGAATGATATCTTGCCATCTGCAATGACATGGATGGAACTCGAGGGCATTATGCTAAGTGAAATAAGTCAAGGACAAATATTGTATAATCTACCTCTTATATGTGGAATCTTAAAAAAGAAAACAACAAAAACAAAACCAAGCTCATAGATACAGAGAACAGATTGGTGATTGCCAGGGGTAGGAGATGGGGGATGGGAGACATGGGAGAACTATTGTTGTTTTTGTTGTTTTAGTTTAAATAAATTGAATTTTTAAATGCCATAAAAGTATTTTCTTATTGTTTAACTGGAAAATCTGTATTTTTTTATACCATTAAAGAACTAGTATATCACAACTGAGATATGAAGTTGTGTCCTCCTAAATTTTAGAGCAGGAATCTGGATTGTTCCTAATTTTTTAAAAATTTTTTGCCCTTCTGGGATGCCTGGGTGGCTTAGTCGTTAAGCGTCTGCCTTCGGCTCAGGTCATGATCCCAGGGTCCTGGGATCAAGTCCCACATCGGGCTCCTTGCTGAGCAAGGAGCCCGCTTCTCCCTCTGCCTGCCTCTGTCTCTCTCTCTCTGATAAATAAATAAAATCTTAAAAAAAAATTGTTTTTGCCCTTCTAATTAGCTGCCATTTCACTGACAGCTGTCAACTACTGTAAATGCATTCTTAGTTTGCATGCGAATGATTTAAATATCCACATATGAAGTCTCATGCTTTTCTTCATTCTTGGACTAATTCCAAAGAACTAACAATGAAAATCCAATTTTAAAAATTATTATAGCATAACTAAGACTGTTCTACATGACAGTACTAACATATTTTAGATATTTTTAAAGTTGTGGAATTGGCTATTTACTCCAAAAACATGTTAAATATTTTGACAGAGAATGGTAGATATACTTTCCTTAGACAACCACACTTGTTTTTGTCTCCACTCCTGGTTTAGACTCCACATATTGAGACATAATGTTATGTCATCAAAGAGTACTATTAGTTTTACAGATATATTGTAGACCATCCTGTGGTCCTAACAGGGTGTACTTTGGAGATGGATTTGGGTTTGACTCTCACTTTGTCAGTTACTTGCTGTGAGGATATAGGCAGATTGCCTACAGCCTCTTTAACCTCAGGTTCTCTCCAAAATAAATGAGCTAAGGCAAAAAAAGGACTTTCTACAAGCCTGGGACAGAGCAGGAACTCATGAATTCAACTATTATCAGTGAATAAGTCTTCAGACATTCAGCTTGAGCCCTTCCTAGAGTCAGCATAGTTTATATGCATGAAAGGTGGCGGAGGGGAGAGGGAAGAAGGAATAGAAATATATGGAGACACTTCAGTTATTGTAAAGGAAATGTTTGGAGACAAGCATCTTTAGGGTTTGAAATTTTTAGATTAATAACTTTTTAACATATCTGTCTTAAAAAAGTTGAAATTATATATCACATCTATATTGCAAGCCTAGACCTGCCATGTGTAAATAAAAACTATTGAAACACAGGTACACTCATTCATTTCCTTATCATCTTTGACTGCTTTCATGCTACAATGGAGTCAGGTAGTTTCAACAGAGATCACCAGGTCTGCAAAGCCTTAAATATTTACTATCAGTCCCTTCACAGAAAAAGTTTGCTAAAATATTACTTAAGATCATTGAAAGGGAATCTAGAAGCACTCAACGGATTGGTATAAATTACCCTCAAGATCCAGTTTAACAGTCTCCTGATACCATGAAAAGGCCTTAATATAATCCTTAGAGGACAAAGTATGTTTACTTCAGTAGGGTTCATGCTATATATTATAACATTCTATGTTCCCCTGAAAGCAGAACTCCAGATAAGTACTTCTGTGCAGGTAGTTTATTTGGAAAGTGATCCCAGGAAACAGTGGTTGGGGATTGGAAAGATTAAAATAGGGTATGAGAGGAAAGATGTGTTATCCAGCTGTCATTGCTCTGGGAAACTTGACTTGATCCTGCAAAGACCCCTGAAGAGCTGTAAAAAATGCAACTACACTGTCCACCTGAGGGTTGGAAGAAGGCAGTATTTGTCTACCAGCTTCAATCCTTCACTGGGAATGACCCCCATGGCGTGTGAACTCTCTTAAATTTCCAGATCTGTGCATGTACCAGGGATAAAAGAGTTTCATATATATCCCTCAACTCAGCCACATAGAAAATCCAGGCTCAGAAAGTGAGAAACACAGTGCATCTGTGGTGAGGTGGGTGAGGTGCTAGGAGGCTGCTTCAACATGAAGCAAGTTGCCTAGCAATGACTGGAGTAGAAGACAGGCCAAGAAGATATGAGATGGGGCATAGGAGATATATAATACAGTAGGGGACATTTATTAAGTGTTGAGGCTTTGCAAATCACTGAGTGAGAAATGTTTTCTCTGCATTATCACATTAACTCTGATAACACAATGAGCTGATTAGGTTCTTTAACCACTGTGTATGGTTAAAGAAATTAATGAGGGAACTTAAGTTAGAGATACTAAATAAATAATAACCATAATAGTAATTAATAATTATTTCCTGATTTTTTTATATACTAGCTAGTGCTATAATTCCATTACTTAACTTGACTCATTTAATCCCCACAATAAACGTTCAAGGTAGGAGAAATTGTCATTTGTATTTTATGTTTGAGGACACTCAGGTTTAGAGACGTTAAACAATTTGCCTAAAGACATACAACTAGTAAATTGCAGAGCTTAGTTGGGACTCAAATCTAGGTCTCCCTGACTCCAGAGTTTATGTCCTTAAACCTTTCCTTAACATACTCTCCTAAATTTTTATAACTTCCTCTTGACCAAACACAAATCTATCATCGCATACATTTTCTGTTAGAATTTTTGTGAGCACTTCAGTGACTGCTACACTGTAAATAACTAGGCCAAATGCTCAATCTGGGCCTGTCAGTAAAAAGGTTGAAAACACCAACATGTCTATCAATTAATCAGTTATTTTAATCACTTTTTATTGATTAGGTGACTAGAGAAGAGTATACATCCAAACTAAATTATAATCAATAAATACGCTGGAGTCTTCACCAAGTCTTTGTGGGCTTTTTAAATTTTCATTACTTCTAGGTGGTAGAAAAATGATCCAAGTAGTATTTAAAAGCATTTTTTTCATTTTTTTTAAATTTTATTATGTTATGTTAATCATCATACATGACATCATTAGTTTTTGATGTACTGTTCCATGATTCACTGTTTGTGCATAACACCCAGTGCTCCATGCAATATGTGCCCTCTTTAATACCCATCACCAGGCTAACCCATCCCCCCTCCCCCCTCCCCTCTAGAACCCTCAGTTTGTTGAACCATGAGAGACTATGGACTTTAAAAGCATTTTAAAGTGATTTTCATGGCAGAATGTACTATGGCTTTACGTTTGATGACAAGCCAAAAGACAGTGTCCCAGCATGAAAAGATAAATAAAGTCTCACAATAGCCTGGGGCAATGAGAATAATCCTGAATCTAGAGTCAGAAGTCATGAATTCATGGTTTAGCTCTGCAACCCATGAGGCCCAAGGCAAGTCCTTTATTCCCTCAAAGTCAGTTCCCTACTTTTCACGAGGTACAGTATACCTGCGAGATTATCATAAGGTTTGGATGAGATCATATTCTTGAGAACACTCAGTAAACCTTCAATATTATATAAATATAAAAGATAGCTAACAGGATGGAAGTATTGCAGCTGAGTGTTACACAAGTGGCTGAGCTGATATCAAATGTGCTTTATGGTTGAGTAGTATCCCATTGTATAGAGATATCACATTTTTATCCATTCATCTACGAATGAACACTTGGGTGGCTTCCATATCTTGGCTACTCATTCTATTATATTAGTATTTACTATATTACTATACTCTATATTTCTACTATTCTACTCATATAAGTATATACTCAAAAGAATTGAAAACATGTTTACACAAAAACTTTTATATAAATGTTCACAGCACCATAATAGCTGAAAAGTGAAAACAAATAAAATGTCCATCAGTGGATGAATAGATAAACAAAATGTGGTATATGCATACAATGGGATATTATTCAACTATAAAAAAGAATGAAATGCTCTGCAGGGAGTCTGCTTAAGATTCTTTCCCTCTCCCTCTCCCTCCACCCCTCCACCCACTCATGTGTTCTCTCTCTCTCAAATAAATAAAGCTTTTTTAAAAAATATTAAAAAAACTAATACATGAATAACACTTGAAAACTTATGCTAATTGAAAGAAGCCATACTCAAAAGACCATATACTGCATGTTCCATTTATACGAAATATCCAGAATAGGCAAATCCATAGAAACAGAAAATTGATTCATGGTTGGTTGGGACTGGGTAGAAGGAGGGGGTGAGGAATTATTGGCTTACTAGCTACAGTTTTTTTTGATGGTGATGAAAATGTCCTAATCTTAGATTACAGTGATGGTTTCAAACCTCTGTGAATATAATAAAATCCATTGATTTGAACTCTTTAAATGAGCGAATTATATAGTATATGAATTGTATCTCAATAGAACTATTTATTTTTTTTTTACCTTATGGTAACTTTGAATACAATCAACTGATTTTTTTTTCTGTCAAAAATGATGCATCTACAACAATAAATTCAAGGGCCTAAGAGCACTGAACTTTATAAATTTCTAGGGAATCTGTTAAGACTCTGGATGATAATGATTACTACTTATATTTCAGTAGAGTATTGGTCAATGATCTTACTACTTGAGAACATTAGCATTTTTGGCCAAGGAAATAATTAACAATATGTCTTAAACAAAACCCTTTTTTTTCAGTCAAATATTCATATGCTTTGGTACAATTTTTGAAGTTTTTCTAAAAATAAATATTTCAGTTAAATTAATGAACAAAACTGAAACTACAGTTGCAATAGAGGAAACACCATTTATTGAATTGAGGAATAGTGACAAAAATTGCTGACCTTTATTGGATGTTCACCATGAACCGGACCTTTAGCTAAACATTTTTACTTTCCCATATTACTGGGGAATCTACCTTCTACCAAAAGCTCAAAAATACCACAGAAGAATTGATTTTCTTAGTCTTCCTCTGTACTTACAAATTTATTCAAAGTCATGTGGATAATATTCTTCCTTCTGTTTCTGAGTGAAGTATTTTGTTAAATGATTCTAGAACATGGATCTTCTGTGTTTGGGTTCATATTCATTCATGGCCTTTGTAATTGGGGAAAGTGAGTCAGAACATGCTTACAGATTTGCAACAACATGGATGAACCTGGAGGACATTATGTTAGGTGAAGTAAAATAGTCACAAAAAGACAAATACTGCATGATTCCATTTATATGAGGTATCTAAATAGTCAAAGTTATTGAATCAGAAAGAACAATGATTACCAAGGGCACAGGGGAGAGAGAAATAAGGAGATGTTGTTCAATTCGTATAAAGTCTAGTTATGCACGATGAATTAGTTCTAGAGATCTGTACAGCATAGTGCCTATAGTCAACAGGATGGTATTATACACTTAAAAACTTGTTAAGATGTAGATCTTATGTTAAATGTTCTTACCACAATAAATACATAGATGATCGATAGATGATGATGATGATGATGATGATAGATAGATAGATAGATAGATAGATAGATAGATAGATAGATAATAGATAGATGATAGATAAATAGATGGATAAAATAAACCTTGTCTAAAGCAGTGCCCAGATCCTGCAAGAGAACCAATTTGGGTAAGGTAGAACTCCTCCTTTTAAGAAGCTCTTCTGGGAAGCTTAGGCTTTCTCTATCCCTGTCTCTGAAGTTTCAAAGGAAAAGTTTATCCCCACCAGAGCTCCAGGACAAAGGAGAAATGACCTGCCCTGTCTCTATCTCAGAGCAAGTCAGCGAGCTACAGAGAGCCTGAAGGGAAGTGGCATTGGCTGAAATAAAATTTATGTGATGTTTTTGCAGGAAGATACATGCTGATTCTGACATTGCTCCTGATTCTTTTGTCAAATTCTCCTTGTACCTTTTTTAGTTAGTGCTTTAATTCCTTCTTTCCTTTTTTTATAGGATCTTTTGCAAGGTCCCTGGCCTCCTTCATTCTATATTCTACTAGCTTTGGATAGAGGTCTCTGGTGATACATTTCTCTAGTGCAATCAGAGTGCTAACTGCTGGAGCATTTCTAATTGCCCCACCTCAACACAAACACACACACAAACACACAAAATGTACAATTTTCTGTTATTGTGGTAAAAACACTTACTATGATATCTACCTTCTTAACACATTTTTAAGTGTATAATACAAATTGTTAACTTTAGAGACAATGTTGCAGAGCAGAGCTCTAGAACTCATTCTCCTTGCATAATTGAGATTTTATTCCCATTGACTAGTAATTCCCCACTCCCTGTTGCCTTTAGCCCTGACAACTGCAATTCTCTCTTTTTTTTTTTAAGATTTTATTTATTTATCAGAGAGAAAGAGAGAGAGACAGCACAAGCAGGGGCAGTGGTAGGCAGAGGGATAAGCAGGCTCCCCGCTGAGCAAGGAGCCCAATGCGGGACTTGATCCCAAGACCCCGGGATCATGACCTGAGCTGAAGGCAGATGCTTAACCGACTGAGCCACACAGGCATTCCAACAACTGGAATTCTACTCTCTGATTCTACGAGTTTGGCTAGTTTAGATACCTCATATAAGTGGACTCTTGCAGTATTTGTGAAACATTATTCGGCGTTAAAATAGATAGGTTTTTTTTTTAATTGGCACACATTAAATACATTTACATACATTTTGGTATTTGTATTTTGTTGTTTTTACTTTGAATTAATTTTCCAAAATTTACAAAATTGAATATTTCACTCATACACACACACACACACACACACACACACACACACACAAATGAGATTTCTGTCTTCTCTTGAAATCTGGTAGCTTTATAACACTGGCCCACATTCCAGGATGGGGACAGCCCATGACAGCTGAGAAGGGCCTGCCTTTATAGACTGGATAAGTACTCTTTAGTGTACTACAGTCACCTCCTGACCCACTTTCTGCTATATATCCCAGATGGCCCTTGTAGTACGAAAGTTTGATAGCTCTTGGTTATTAAACCTCATTTTCACCTCCAGAAATTATGTCTGTTTTTCTGAGTGATCAGCCTCCAAAAGAAAGCAAAGTTAGTTATATGCCTGCTTATCCCTTGCCAGGAACAAAAACTTTTCTATACTTAGGTATAGGACTTAGGTCCTTTTGATAAATAAGAGGAACTAGAATGTACTACAATATAAGTGCCATGAAGGTGAGGATTTCTGTTTTCTTCACTAATGTATCTTCAGTGCCTAAAACGGTGCCTACACCTAGGAAGTACTCTATGAACACTTGTTAAATGACTGAAAGAACCAAATTCACATGATATCTACAGATCTTCCAACTTCTTGAGGTAAAAAAGAGATATTCCACTCATTTTATGATTGTGATGTTATACGTTGGCCAAAGGATAAAACTAAGGGTCTAAACCATTTTATTTCTATAAGAGAGAGGTAATAATTAAAGCAATGGGAGTTAAACTGCTGAAGTTAAAGTCTGAATGTACCACTAACAGCTGTGTGAGTTTGGACAGTTTACTTACCCTCTCCATATCTCAATATCTGTCTGTAAAATGGAATTTACCTCATGGAGTCATGAGGTTAAATAAGATAATCTACACAAGCATTAAGCAGGATATTTAGCACATAGTACATGCTCGATAAATTCTAGATGTTAATGTTGGACCTTGAAGCTCATTTTAGAAAGAGGCTAAGAACTTGCTTTGTCTGGAGCAGAGAATTCATAGATGACAGTAGTGGGAGATAACGCTAGATAGAGTTAAGTAGAGGGCCCAGAACTCAATTCGAAGGAGTCTAAGCAGTGAGACACGTAAGCAGTGTGCGTAAGCAGGGAAATGGTTTAATTTCCCCCAACTATGCATTAGAAAAAGTAATCCGTTGGTAGTCAGCCCTTCCCATGGTCTCAATATGTGCCGAAACATAAATGCTAGATCTTCCTTTGTTATTTTCTTATCTCATATATATAGAAATTCTCCTTATTTTCTTCAGTTTGGGAAGTTTGCTAGAGTTTAAAAGATTAATGGGTTTCAGTATTTGTAAACTAGGCAAAGCCAGGAGGTTGGGCTCCCTCCCTTTAAGGTAGAATGATCTGTATCAGCTTCTCTCAGAATAATGCACCAATCAAGGAAGGAAATCTCAGCCTCTCCCTTTGCTCTCTATGGTACTTGTGCCCTTCAAAATAACAGGCCCTTGTGACCAAGAGGTCATTGGGAAAGCTATCTTGGGAGCTTTTCAAAGTCAGCATTCTCAGCGTGTTTCTTTATGACCATTGATAGAAGGACGCAAAGGAGGACATACTGTTTTGAGGCTGTTTTTAAGCACTGTTCCACTTGGACTCTCTCCATCCATGAGTGGAAAATTCAGTCAGTCTTCTGTTTGGGTTATTTCTCTAGAACTAATAAACAACATTTCCTAGAATGTTAAAATTATTAAACAGGAGGTATCTTGAGAGACATTTCTAGCCAAATACTCAAAGAAGGAGACCACTTAATAGCATCTTGAGAGGTGATCTGGTTTTATGAGGAAGGATTTATTTTTGGGGTGCCTGGGTGGCTCAGTCGTTGAGCGTCTGCTTTAGGCTCAGGTCATGATCTCAGGGTCCTGGGATTGAGTCCCACATCGGGCTCCTTGCTCAGTGGGGAGTCTGCTTCTCCCTCTCCCTCTGCCTCTCCCCCTGCTTGTGCTCTCTCTCTCTCACTATCTCTCTCTCTGTCAAATAAAGAAAACCTATAAATAAATTTTTTAAAAGGAGTTATTTTTATTTTATATTGAGATCATTAGCCTTTCATTTATGTATATATTTATTCATCCATTTAGCAAATATAATCAAGTATCTACTTTATTCCTGGTCCTAGTGATACAGTGTTGAACAACACAAACAATATACTTGTCAACATGGGACTTATATATCGACCCAACCTCTATGTCATATACAAGTACATGTTTAATACTCTTGGAATCAGCATAGAATAATAACAAACAGTTCAAATTCCAGAGTCTAAAAGACCTGGGATAGAATTCCATGCTAGGTATATTACTTAATTGGCCATATTACTTAATTTCTCTGAGTAGCAGCTAGCTACTTCATCAGTAAAATGGAGAAATAATAGAACCTACGTCATATCTTGTTTTAAGAATTTAATGAGGTAGTGCATGTAAAGAGATTACATCACATCAGAGACCTTGACAGTGTTCAATATATGTTAGGCATTCTGAAAAACATTGTGACAATTGTAAAGATCCACTATTCACTCATCTTCACTTTTTCAGTAATAACTCATTCTAGTAACAGATTTCATCCTTACTCCCACTTATCTGTTCCTATACAACCATTGGTTATATTAACTTTTAAACGTATCTGGCCGTAAACAAAAAATAACGAAACTAGAAGGGATTATGCTAAGTGAAACAAGTCAAGCAGAGAAAGACAATTATCATATGGTTTCATTCATATGTGGAACATAAGGAATAGTGCAGAGGACCACAGGGGAAGGGAGGGGAAAACTGAATAAGAAGAAATCAGAGGGAGACAGACCATGAGAGACTCTGGACTCTGGGAACCAAACTGAGGGTTACAGAAGGGAGGGGGGTTGGGGGTTGCGGTAACCGGGTGATGGGTATTAAGGAGGGCACGTGTTGTGATGAGCACTGGGTGTTATATGCAACTAATGAATCACTGAACACTACATCAAAAACTAATGATGTACTATATGTTGGCTAACTGAACATAATAATAAAACAATAATGAAATAAAGAACACCCATGCTTTTGGAATTGATAGAAAGGCAATAGAGCCAATCTATAAATTTGGCTTCATCAATATTATCAGTTATTAAAATGTGAAGTAAAGTATTGATTGTCTTAAGAGTTTTCCATTTTTCATTTGGGATGGGTAAGGTGGCAAAAATAAGCAAATCAAATAAAATACATAACATCCAGTCATTTAGGTAGTAGCAATCATTAGGCAAAAGTAAAATTATCTATCCCTAAATAATGCTTGTGATTCTCACAATGTGTGTCAGTGAAAATTATTTTATTGATACTCAAAAACTGAACAGTCTAGAAGCCATAGAATAAGAAAATAATGTAGAGTAATCCTTAACTTACAGATCTCTAAATTCTCTTCATGGATCCATTAATGGCAAATATAGTTTGTTATTATATTCACAAATGCTTTACTTTTTTCTGAAGATCTAACTTTCAGCCACTTAATGGCAAACACCAAGGGGGGAAGACTAGTTTTCCAATAGATAAAAAGTGTAAGACTTTTGAATCACAGACCTGTACCTCTGAAACAAATAATACATTATATGTTAAAAAAAAAAAAAAAGAAGAAGAAGAAGAAGAAGAAGATAGCAGGAAGGGAAGAATGAAGGGGGGAAAATCGGAGGGGGAGACGAACCATGAGAGACGATGGACTCTGAGAAACAAACTGAGGGTTCTAGAGGGGAGGGGGTGGGAGAATGGGTTAGCCTGGTGATGGGTATTAAGGAGGGCACGTATTGAGTGGAGCACTGGGTGTTATACGCAAACAATGAATCATGGAACACTACATCAAAAACTAATGATGTAATGTATGGTGATTAACATAACATAATAAAAAAGTGGTCATCTATATTGCATGATTTTAAAAGCACATATCATATTTTTCCCTTGCTTACCTGGACCTTCAGTCAATTCCTTTAGTTACTATTTGAAACTCAAATTCTCATGGGAAAGGTGAACATTCAAGCTATTATCAAGTGTTTATATTTTGACATGAATAAAAATTTATTAACATGTTAACATGTGATCTTTTGCTCATTAACCAAGATACAAACAGTACTGAGGATTGGAAAGAACGCTGAAAATCTTATTCTTGTCCCATAAAAAACAACCATTGTCAAAGTTTCATATGTAAGCTTATATCTACACATATATATTTTCTCCTTTATTTTTTATTTAAATTCAATAGCTAATATATAGCTTTTGATGTAGTGTTCAGTGATTCATCAGTTGCATATAACACCCAGTGCTCATCACATCACGTGACCTCTTTAATGCCCATCACCCAGTTACCCCATCCTCCCCCCACCTCCCATTCCACAAACCTCAGTTTGTTTCCCAGAGTCCAGAGTCTCTCATGGTTTGTCTCCCTCTCTGATTTCTTCCCATTAGTTTTCCTCCCTTCCCCTACAATCCTCTGTGCTATTTCTTATATTCCACATATGAGTGAAACCATATAATTGTCTTTCTCTGATTGACTTATTTCACTTAGCATAATACCCTCCAGTTCCATCCACATTGATGTAAATGGTAGGTAGTCATCCTTTCTGATGGCTGACTAATATTCCATCGTATATATGAAGCATATCTTATTCATCCATTCATCTTCTGAAGGACATCTCAGCTCCTTCCACAGTTTGGCTATTGTGGACATTGCTGCTATGAACATTGGGGTGCAGGTGCCCCTTCTTTTCACTACATCTGTATCTTTGGGGTAAATACCCAGTAGTGCAATTGCTGGGTTGCAGGGTAGCTCTATTTTCAACTTTTTGAGGAACCTCCATACTGTCTTCCAGAGTGGCTGCACCAGCTTGCATTCCCCCCATTCCCACCAACCGTGTAGGAGGGTTCCCCTTTCTCCACAGCCTCACCAACATTTGTTGTTCCCTGTCTTGTTAATTTTAGCCATTCTAACTGGTGTAGGGTGGTATCTATATTATATATATATTGTTCTTAAATGTATTTTTAAACTGGTACTGAATTTTGATGGTCTTTCTGTGTTTGTGTATTCCCTAATAGCTGCATAGTACCCATGTTTTCTTTAACCATTCTTCTTAATGATAAATATCCAAGTTATTTACAATTTACAATTATTTGCTATTGCAAAAATGCTTAAGTGAATATCTATATATATATATATATAAAATCTTTGTGTACATGGGTGAATATATCATTAGGATAAATTCATATACTGCAGATGATAAACTGCAATAATAATACTTAGTATATTTAAAATATGATAGATTATGTCAAATTGTCTTCCAAAAACATCTCATCACTTTATAATCTCACTGCATGTATTAGGAATTCTTTAAGTAACAAAAAATTCAAATTAAAGGTAATCTACATAGATGGGGATCTATTTGTCTCACAAAGTAGTATGTGGGCAGCCGCTGGCATTTGTTCAATAATCTAAAAATATTATAGCTGCTATCTGTGAGTTCCTTGGCCTTTCCCTTGTGATAACAAGATGAAAGCCATTTTTCCAGGTTATCATGTCTACATTCAAAACATAATGAAACAGAGACAGGAGGCATTTACTACAATTCTAATTTCTTACCACTTTCCCATATAGCTCTACAGTAGACTTTTTTATATGTCTATCGACTAGAACTGTGTTCTATGATCACTACAGCTGCAAAGAAGGCTAGGGAAATGAGTGTTTACATTTCTAGTCTCTAAGCTGAGGTAGTGATAGGAAATGGGTGTAGGTTAGCAAAATATCAGTGTTTGTTAAATGCCCAGAAGTGACTGAAAATGTCAATTTTATTCCACCCTTGCCAACACTAGAAAACTCAAGCTTCTTACCCATATGATGTGCTACAAAGACATAACTGATTTTTTTAATTTTTTCATTTACTTAATAATCTAGGAGGTTGAGCATCTTTATTTACTTATTTATTTTTAGACTTTTGGCCATTTGTAGTCCTCTTCTGTGAATTTCCAATTTATGTCAATTCTTCATGAATAGCTTATCTTAGTGTATTCAAGAGTAGGTTAAAATAAATGAGTATAACATGGGGGTAAGTCCCTGAGTTAAGAGAAAAGGATAACTGGGCGCCTAGGTGTCTCAGTTGGTTAAACGACTGCCTTCAGCTCAGGTCATGATCCTGGAGTCCCGGGATCGAGTCCCCCATCGGGCTCCCTGCTCGGCGGGGAGTCTGCTTCTCCCTCTGACCCTCACCCCTCTCATGTGTTTTCTCTCTCTCTCTCTCTCTCTCAAATAAATAAGTAAAATCTTTAAAAAAAGAGAGAGAGAGAGAAAAGGATAACCAAATAGGAAGAACCATAAACTGGAAGGCAAGACTGAATACAAAACTTTTTTAAAGTCCATCATTACATTAAAAAAATAATAATAACTTTTCTGAGTAACTCCACAACCTCAGAGAGAGAAGAGGGAGCATATAGGTAAGGTAGTATTCCAGGATTTTTTTGATAAAACCAGTAGCCAGGTCAGGTGTTCCATACTTGGCTAATGTTCAGAATTACCTAAGGAACATATTCACATACTCAATGGTCCTGATCCCCATTTCTGGAGATTACAATTCAGTAGACATTTCCCCCCTTGCAGGGCCATAGGTAATTCAACTATTTAGTAGCCCACCCTCAGTTTGGTGCAGGCGAGTCATCAGCCTAGATGCGTTTCTCTCTATGGTGCTGCTAGTAAATAACTTTGTTAAAAAAAAAGTTCAAGGCAGCTAAATTCCAACAAAACTCACTTTAAGATAGAAGTATGTACTGTACTCTCATAAAAATAATCACTAGATTACAGTGTAGATAAGTATGTACATTTTACAGGTTTACCAACTATTAGTGAGCAAAATAAATGCATTAAATATTACTCTATTTAGAATAAAAATTTTATTAATTTGATCTCTGGTATAATGATGTCCAGTGCCTTTGTCTGTTTTAAATAAATATAATTTCTACTTTATTTACTACCTTGAGAGTAAGTCTGAGTGATGTTTAAAAAGACTAAAAATTCCTATATCCATCTTTGGGAAAATTCATTGGGGAGCATTGAGAGATTTACTGGCTTAATCTGCCTTACCTTTTATCTCATACATTATAATAAAAATTAACCTTCCCAAAATTACCTAAAGACACTAAGTGGGAGAATTTCTGTGTAAATACAATAGTTGCCTTAGTCCAACAGTGTGCAGAAGTTAAGGGTGTAGACTCTGGAGCTAGATTGCTTGAATTGGAGTTCCAACTCCAATACTTACTGTCTATGCGAACATCATTCTCTCTGTGTCCCAGGTTCCTTTAATGCAAAGTGGGAGTAAAAATAGTGTATATCATATGTATATATATCATATATACAGATATATAGTATATATCCAATAGGATTATTGTACATATTTAATGCGTTAATACCTGTAAAAATACCTGTAAGCCTATTACATGGTAAGCATTCAAAAATTTAGCCATTAACTCCAGTATGTTTCCTACTAAGCATCACAGATAACCATCCGCAAAATATTAAACTCATGCTTTTACATACCATCCCTTTATGTAACATAAATAAAAAGTGCATAAGATATGTTTCAATTATAATACAATTTTTGTAACCTTTGAGACTAGAATATACATTCATGAAGCAAGGATCTTCTCTCTTGTTCACTGCTAATCCTTACCACAATAATTCTACTGATTATTAATTGCTGGAAAATGAGCTATCCTAAAGCTTAGTTGCTTTAAAGAACAGTTTATTATTGCCCATAATGCTGGTGTTGGTTGAGCAGTCTCCCCTGGCCTAATTCATGAATGCACTCTGCTGGAGAATCAACTGAGGGCTGGGCTCAGCTGAAATAGCTGGGACATAAGGAGCTCTGTCTCCCCACGGTCATCCTCCCAGCTTCCATCATGGCAAGATTATCTCAGGACATCATTCTAAGAATGTGAAAACAAAACCTGCACAGATTCATATGATTCGACTTTAGAAGTCATCTGCAACATTCTTTTGGTCAAAGCAGGTCACAAGACCACCTATGTAAGAGTTGGGAAAACTAGTCTCCACCATTTGATGGAATTAGCTTCAAAGTTACATTGCAAAACATAGGAGGAATTGCAGCAGCTGTGTTTGCAAATGATCTGTCTCATGCTCCAGTGTTACCTGTTGTTATTAATAATATTGTAAACGAGTGAAATGGAAAAGAGGAAGTTGGCTTGGTCTGTTCTTTTTTAAGTATTATGAAAATTTTATTATTATTTTGATCTTGTGACTTTTCTCTGAAGAGATACATTAAGTGTGAATTTACAGATGAGGAAACTGAGGTTTAAAGAGGTTAACCTGTTACCACTCCTTGCCACTTAATAGAAAATGGCCCTTCACAGAATTCTGTCCTAACATGTTGGACACCACAGTGAGAGATGCTTAGCTGTTTAGAATTAAGGTGACCAAAAAAACTTATTGGAAAGAAAAGAGCAAGCAGATGGGTGATTAAGGAAAGAGTCTTCCCATTTCATGATTAGACTAGAACTCACTCTGTTCTTTTTAGCATAAATGAGTATTGATTGGGAGGAAACCAGACATCTGCTATAACACAGAATCTAGGCTTTGCCAACCAATTAATAAGTTAATGAAACACAGCTAAATTCGTTGAGTAAGTTGTCCAATATAAGTGACCAACAAACACTTGTCTGCCAGTGTCCTGACTTTGAAGAAACAGTGCATAAAACAGCAGATACTATAAACAAAAATCAAACAAAGCTGTTTAGATTACTTTTTAGATAAATCAGGTAGATAGATAAGTTTGGAATGATAAATCTCAGTGGCTCAGGAATGTAGATATGGGAATAATTGACTTGGTTTGCGCAATTCATCTTCACTGGATAATTTCCACTCTCCACACCAACAATGAATTTCCCCACTGACCCAACTTCACCATAAATTAACTTTCTTACTTGTCTATTCACCCTCAGTGTCTGACATCATCCAACTTATCAACCCAGAGGAGTATATAATTATGTAAAGGATTTCTCTTCAGAAATTCAAAAAAATACTAAGCAACATATTAGAAATGTGGTTTATAAAACCATTACTATCAGCCTCAAAGATCTGAAGGCTTAAGGCTTGTCAAGGATTCTGAAAGATTAGATGTTTGTTGATAAAAACTTCATGTTCTAATTAAGAATTGGCTTTTCTTGGAATAAGCTGTCTCTCATGGACTCAGATGTTGAGGCAAGTCAGTGTGGACAGAGAGGTTGCAGAGATCTTACAGTTTATAAATTCTAATAACATATTCCACCAGAGAGTCTTTGCCATGTAGTTGAATGAATATGCTGCTGAGAAAAAAAAAAAAAAAAGATTGGTTTTAATGATTGAAATGGTCTGTTGGCAATAACAAATACAGTGTTTAAGATATGGCCCTTTATGTCACACAGGCAGGATGAAATTAAAATCATTTATGTGCTAAGCCAAAGAGGAGAATTAGTGATAAAAAAAAAAACAAAAAACTTTTGGTCCTGTCAGAGAGACCAGAGTGATGTTTCTGAAGGGGAGGTGGGGTAGAGTTCATTGAGTCCCCTACTCTGATGTTGTTGGGGACAACAATTACTTTGAACACATAGATAGTTCAATGCCACAGAGGCCAAACTGTTTTAATTATTATGCAGTGGAATTAAATTAATGGAAACCACATTGGAAAAGAAAGATAATTTATTTTCAGTCATGAGAGATGTCTAGTGTCTCTTAGGAATGGAATTACTTAGAAAAACAAATGAAATTGAATATGGTAGCCTGATGATATAAGTTTAATTTAGGCCTATAATTTAATTGAGTTGACTGATACCAAATTTATTCAACCACTTGGGCACACAACAGCTTCAGTAGCAATTGGTCAATTTTTCCACACCACTCTTGTTCACAACAGGATCCTATTCAGAGACTGAGTCTCCCTTTTACAACTCACCAAGCTCATTTGGTGCTATATTTTGTGGATGCAATTAACTAGCATTAGAAAACCCTGATTAAAGCATTATGATTAATTCAAGCATATTCATTTCCACTTCATCAGTTCTGTTCATTTGAATCTGTACTCAATGCCTCTTTTTAGCCACTGTTCCTTTATTTTTAAATAAAAAATCAAAATATCTTCTCCATGCCAGTACCAGAGAGAGAGAAAACTGGGGAGCTATAGGGTTGTATTTTGATCTATTTGCATGTTCTTCCCGAGCTGGTCTTCTATAAATTTATTTATGCTAAAACCATTTTTAGAGTTGAGTTTTATATCAAATGTGAATTTCAAAATGACTTTAAGCAGCACGTTTCTCCCTCATTGAAATATAAAATATCAAAATGATATTTGATGTCCAAGGAACTCACAAAGTCTTCAGTTTCCTTTGAACAAAGAAGAGCATGATTTTCTACTATCAAAAAGGATATAAAGTCTCAATTTCCATATTTTCCTTACAAGTACTCTCCCCCACTTTGACTGTCCCCCCACCCACCCACCCAACTTCTCCTCTCTTTCTTAATTGGTTTTTCTATTCCCATATTCCTTAGATTTCTTCATTAAAGGCACTCTGCACCTGTATGTTACCATCTATCTTCAATGAAGAAGATAAATTTGTCTACTAGATAAAGTATTGAGGACTTAACTGAAAATGGATTTGATGAGGTGAACTTGAGAAAAATAAAGAATTCATAAAATGAACTCACCCACTAACACATGCATGGAGATAGGAAAACTTCAGCCACATTTCTCATATATATTAATCCCTACTAATTTCCCCACTCCAGTGTGCCATGATGAGCCACATTTAGGTTGACACATATTTGTTACATTCTTTAAAAATATGGCATTTTGAGAATCCAGTAATTGACAATACTGTGAAGATTATGCTCAGGGCATTTTAAACATTGAAGAAACTATTCACTCAGAATTTACTCCTCCTGATACTACTATTAACTCTCCACTTCTACCAAGAAGATCTGAAATGACTGAGGGAAGAAGTTATACCAGAGAAGTGGCAAAGATGAAAACTGGTCTGGTCATGACCACATACCTTGGTATGTGTTATTAACCATCTAGAATATTTTAGTGAATAAATAACATAATTATTACTTCATATTGTCACTGTGTAACTTCTGCTAGTTCAGAAATGGAAAGAGACCATGAAAGGAAAACAGGTTATACCATCAAAACCATAAACCTCAATTGTATAGAGCATCTGAAAGTGATGTCAAGAGAGAAGGTTTAGAGTTTCAACCAAAGGCATAAACAGTGAATGCTTATTGTGTGCAGACACAGGGGCAGGAGTGCCTCAAAAGACTTAATCATTTAAAGAACTATTCTTCTAAAAAGTTTATTTCTATAATTTATACACCAACATTTTTTATGCCATTGAACAATTTCAGGAGGTGGTAATCTCTGTGGTAAAATGTTAAGGTGTTCAAATAGGCCGGTTGAATCTCTCAGTAGAAGGCTATGCTGTCCCAAATCACCTATACTTAGGATCTTGAAGGAAAGCAAACATTTTTATTAGGCTAAAACACAATGCCATCAAAGAGGTAGTATTATATAATGTTATTTTATGGTATTATATTTATATACTATAGTACATTATAGAGAGAGAAAGAGAGAGGGGCAGGGGGGAACTGTAATGAACCAGCAGAAATATATTCATAAGATTAATCAGTTATTATCCACTCCCACATAGGAGTGAGTTTGTGAGAGAACACTGAGCTAGAAGGGAGTTCAGACTCTGCCTCTTAGCTCTCCAAATGACCTTGATTAACAGAATTATTCTGAATATCAACATTCTCATTGGGAAGATGGCATTCATGAGACAGACAAAGTCCCCATGAGGATCATCATGGAGATCTAAATGAGACAATAGCTGTGAAGGGATTTGATAAAAGTGCAGCATTGTCTCATTTTACACAAGGTTTAGATTCTAATATCAATACAGGAAATGAAAATTAGTTTTAATCAAAATTACCTGTGGGGGGGGGAATGTCCTTGAAATATTCCTTAAAATGCAGGATTTGTGGTAGCATTGACAAATTTAACAAAACAAACAAACTTACACTAAAAAAATTTTTTTTCTGTTACTCTGTAATTCAGTTTTAATCAGGTATCTTGCATTTTACCTGGCAACCCTAATTCCTGGCCACACTCACATACCATAAGAGAGCTAATGAGATCATCTCTCAGTTCAATATAGCTGGCTTTCTTCCAGTCTTGGAACAGATCTCTTTCTTCACTGAAGAACCAGGCAGAGAAAATTGGCTTAAGAGCCAGATTATATTAAAAAAAAAAAAATTCACATTCAGTGAGATGAGGGGTTATACACAGAGGCACAAAAGATCTGAGAGAAAAAAAAGCAAATTTACTTCTCTTGCGTCCCGCTCCTTTTACTGCAAATGCTTAATGATGGAAGGGAAGATGGTGCAACAGTTTTGGTTTTGCCTTTGTTTTGGCAAATCAGTACAAACTAATGTAACCTAATGCACAACATAAAGGTCATATAAAATGCCATAAAATATGAGAAAACATTATTGCAGAACCTACTAATCAAAAACCCCATGTGTAACTTTCAAAGGAAGAGAAACTTGGTTTTAAACTTAAGACACATTTTGGTGCTCTTTGGTCAATCTTGAAAGCCTCTCAATACCATATCCAGTAGTTTTCATTCCAACAAAGTTACAGTTACCACCTGGAGGCTTGCTAGCTCTGTACTTTGTACTGGAGTTTTATGATACAAAGAATGCTCCACAATGAACATGAAGATCTTCATACATCCTCATTGTGATGAAGTTGGAAAACCACATCAAGCGTGTGCATCCATCACCCTGACAGCCTGCCGTCAAAAATGAACCCTTGAAATAACATTTTTAATACCTATACTATGGTACTACGGAGATAGCAAAATGTCCTCTTCAGTACCCAGGCAACTGATTACCAAATGATCTATTACGATCTACAAATAAGGTAGAATGAAGTATCTTAATAAGAATGTTCACTATTGTCACCTGTTTTTTTTTTTAAATCCCATCTTTTGAAACCAAATGATTGCAGTTAAGGACTCATCCAAGCATGGATGAAATGTTATTAAAATTAATAGTGTAGCTATAGAAGAATGTGAGATCTCTAACTTGTTAGATTTTTTAAAAATCTGAGTTATTTTATTTAAAATTCAAAATATTTATGATACATCTTTTTAAAAACCTTATTCTTGCCAATTACTGAAATAGTTAATATTTTCTATGTCAGATTTCTTTTTGATTTGATTCTATTTATGCTAGCTCATTCAATCTATTGTCAAAATATCCACAACAGCTGCAGTAGTTTCCATGTGAGGGAATTCCCAACAACTGAAAAGCTGCCATGATCTGAAAAGTGCCTTATTACCATGTTCATTCTAAAGTTGGGCTCCTTTTTATCCCTGCCCAGCGAGTAAGGTGGCAAGTACCTGGAGCGCTATCA
This sequence comes from Callorhinus ursinus, assembly GCF_003265705.2. Classification (NCBI taxonomy): domain Eukaryota; kingdom Metazoa; phylum Chordata; class Mammalia; order Carnivora; family Otariidae; genus Callorhinus; species Callorhinus ursinus. The sequence continues at coordinate 41,819,253 of NW_027397065.1, forward strand.
GTGTATTGTGAGTAAGGGAGTCATTTTCAGCAGCTCCAGAGACAATACAGTTGTGGCTATATGTTTCTTGAAATTTAACTAAGTTAAATGATTGGCACCCTAATTGTTAGATTTTTCCAGGAACTCAATATATACAGTGAATTTCCCAATATTTTTCAAATAGATCTTTCTTTCTTTCTTTCTTTCTTTCTTTCTTTCTTTCTTTCTTTCT